>NW_015150786.1:63539-119797 GCF_000732505.1 Cyprinodon variegatus
ATATATATATATATATATATATATATATATATATATATATATATATATATATATATATATATATATTGTGTCTTTTTTCCTTTTAAATAATATATCCAATGACTCAAACTTGCTATTTTGTCTATAGAATAAATCAGCCAGATTTGTATGTGAGTGACCTAGACATGCACAATATATTAGCATTAATATTTGTATTGGTCAATGTCAATGTCATTTTTAAGTAGTTACTGCTACCACTATGATTTACAGTGGAATGGTGAATCCACGGTCACATCTGCTATGACTAGTGAACCATAGCATTTTACTTATAGGAATACAAATAAAATGTTGATATTTTAACGTTAACATTTTTGGCCTGAACTTTCTGATGTTTTGATCTTCATGATCATCTTCATACTGTTTGTTTTATAATGCTAACTGACACATTTTTTACTAAAGTATGATCAAGTTAGATAAAGTTGGATAGAGGCAGATTATTTACTAACCTGGCAAATGAGATAATAGTAATAAAAGGTAAGTGGCGGCAGGGATCTTAAATTATGGGGTTGTAAATGCACAATACAATTTTTATTTTGTTTTGCAACTGTTCAGGTTTAGGATCGAGAACTCATGAATGAATGTGAAACTAAAGGCTCTAATCTACTAAAGGATTAGGTGTAAAAGCTTAAATACTGACCAGGTAAGCAAAGGGGTTTGTATCTCTTAACAAAGGTGTTTTTTTTTTTCTTCATGAATATTCTGCTGATCAACACAATATCCAAAAGAACATGAGGGTATGCAAATGTATTCACTTTACACCCTCAATGCTATTTATCAATCCTGTAACAGATTGTAAGTGCAGTATCTGGCACATTTAAGTGAGATCTAACCTGTAAATTAAAAAAAAATGTCTGTGGTCATTGTTGTCAAAAAGATTTATTGGTGGGCGGACATTTAAGAGAGAGAGAGTTTCTATGGAGGTTTGAACATGGTTGAATTGTCAGAAATTAAGATAGTTGAGACATATTTTCTATCAAGCAATTATGTTTTTTGGTGAAACTGCCTGCAACACTGCATTTTCTTGCTTCCGTGTGAATAATTCCAGTGCACTTTTAAAGTAAGAGGCATCTGCCAGAATAGCTTTTCTGGTGTGCTGTCCAGCAACACAGTATTCATTGTAGAGAAGATGGGCTGTGGGAGTCATTTGTCATCCTGCTCTGCTTACTTTTAATCCCAATAATCTGATCAAATGAAAATGGGTCTAAAAACAAGTCTTTAAAACACATAAAAATATAAATGGAACCAACGGCAGCACTCGTGAATATGAAGTAGGGTTGGAAGTTATCGATTAATGAATTAAAGTTTAACTTTTCATTGTACCAGCTGTTTTAATTGTGCCCAAGACACAGCCCAAGGCATGCTGGAGGGACTGATTCTCTCTGCTGGCTTGGGAGCACTTCAGGTTTCCCCCAAGTAGAGCTGGAGGAGGTGTCAGAGGAGAGGGAAGTCTGCTGCCCCTTTGACCCGTTCCCGGACAAGAAAGTAGAGAAGTTGCGCTGCTCCATCATGCAGCAAGGCTAAAAACCCGCTATATAGTTGAGGGTTTATATCCACAAAGAGAAGTACATAAAGTGTTTTCTGTATTCTTGGTGTATCCCAGACCAGACTCAATCCCCTTTTCAAGTCATGTAAATGTATCTCTTTTTTTTTCTCACTTTTACTTTAAATACAAATACAGATTATTTTATGTTCAGGTTTGAAACAAATAGACAAACACCTGTGCCCTCCGGTGGACTGTGGTAACACTACAGCACTGAAAGAAATGATTTTTACTGACATTATCAATTAATCAGAACAAATTTTAATCTAGCATTTAACTGTAAGTCAATGTTTTGTTTATGTTCCTAATATGGTTATCCTTTTTTCCACATAGTTAAAATGTATGTAATATTCCAAGGTTATATGCTTTAAAGTAATAAAATCTAGGCCTTCTCTCTGAATCTAGGTATTTTATTGCTGTTTAAACTGATGTGGTGCTGGATAAGGACAATCTGCTCTCTTACATTTTATTGATGTTATGCATAAGGAACGTTGTTAGACAAAATAAATAGTTTAGTCTTGTGTTTTGTTGTATAGCAGATGGGATCAACTATTAAACAAAACAAAAGAAAAATGGTCCTAGGTGTCTAATAAAGATTATGTGATTCAGATGAGACAGTTCGGAGTGATAATATTTTTTTAGAAATGTGAAAAAAAAACAAACTCATCCCAAACTCTGGTAACAGGAGGTATCACGTGTAAGATCCTCGTTTAAACAAATTGGTGTGCAGCACTTTCTCACCAACTCTAAAATGTATGCACAATCTTTGTAAATCACCCTCTACTGATGCACTAATTGCACATGCAATTTGTTTTAGCTGTTCCTTATTTACAATCTTAGTAGATCAGAGTGTAACTTTTTAATAGGATAAAGCATCAAAGCATCAAGTTTTGCTTTTATCCCTATGTCAGTTCTCACTTCTTCTCTTCGCCAGCTTACTTTCATTGTCCTCATATTTTTTCCCCCATGAAGCAGTCTAACTGTTCCACTGTCATAGTTGCAAGATAAAAAATCCATCTTCTGCATCTTTTCTCTGTAATCCTGCATGAAAAAAGCCTAACAGAATATAATAGACATCTTCTTCCCTGATCTCTTCCTACACTTCTTATGCAACAGCAATTAAACTAGATATTTGTGCCAGCAACTAATTTGCTTTTAGGTTTTGCAGAACTGTGGAAGGATTTTACATTCTTTTTTTTTCTGAAAAATTAAATGTGATGACTACTTATAGTCTGTATCAATAGCTTATGTGACGTTTGAGGAAAAGTGACACCTCTGCATCTCATGTTTACAATTCTTTCAGCCTTTAGCTAGGAAGCAAGGTAGCTTACTAATGGTAAAAAAAAAATAACATCTGCTGGGTACATGCAAATTAATTAGTCATTGAAAATGTAAAATAGGAATTACAATTTTGACATTATATTGAACAAGTTTCTTGCTCTTGTCAGCAAGCAAAAGGTTTTGCGGGGCAAAAGTACTTGCCTCAGATGCTACTACATCAATAAGCACCATCCCCCACTCTAGAAACACATGCACACCAATTCACCCCACTAGTGTTTTACTCTCTATAACAAGGGAGTAAATCCAGATTACTGAGTCTCTTTAAGGGAGGGAGATAAGAAGAGATTTGCTAAAAGGGAAGGGGGCAGGGATATTTCAGCAAAATGAGGAATCATAAGGTTGTATTATAAATATTCATATAAAGAGTAGACATGATTCCAATTTTTTGGATTTGATGTTTTTCCATCAACTGAGCAGACAGCTCTAACAATAGAGGGCAAACATTATTTTATAATATTCTCAAATCTCAGACTGTGATATTCAATGACATGCAGTTGTTTTATAGACAGCAGGTCAGAGTAATCCCAACTCAAGGAGAATGAAGCAGTAACACAGCATCAAGGTCATTTCAGAGAGTGTAATGGGCAGCAGTTGTGTAGTGGCTCTGCTGCAAGCATGGGGCCTGAGGGATTAATGTGCAATCAGACTGGATTTGATATTTACTGACAGCACACAGGACTTAGCTAAGCGGACTGTATTTCATTTGTTTGCAATGAAGCCGTGCACCATGCCTGGCCTCCTATCCTTGCAGTGTATGTCAGACAGATCTGAAACCTGTTGACTGTAGTACATCATCAGCAGTTTCAGGTAGGTGTCTTAGAAGGATGTGGAGAGAGAGGAGGGTGTGTTGGTGTTTTCCAAGAGGCATCAGAGGTATTGGCAGCGCCATCATCACCAGCACCAGATTTCCTATCTGGTTCATGTGACATCACAGAAGGAAGTGGAATTAAACAGGCTTTATTTGGATGTAATCCTACATAGCAGTCGGCAGAGCACGTAAAATGTCCCACCGAGGGGAGAGATAAACCATTCTGGATTAGTACAAGCCCCAGCCCATCCCAACCAATAACCAAGCCTACACTTTTTTCTATCTTTTTTTGACCTACTAACATTTTTTTGCATCTTTCTAAAGCTTGCACCCTGTGATCGAGTCTTCTATGGATATTTCAGCTACCTCTACAATGTTGTGTGATATGGATGGTTTTGTGTGTGGTGTCCTCTTTCCTCTTGCACAACAAGCCAGCATGACCAGGGATTAATTATTCAAGGACTGCCAACTAAAAAGGGAGTCATCTGATAGCTGGGACTTATAACACGCTGGTGTCAGGTGAAACGATGCACTTTGTTGTGTGTTGAGTTTTTTGTGCTTGATATATGCTTCATTTCAGTTCAATCTTTGATGCTGCATGTGAAGAATTGAACTTTGAATACTGCCAAGAGCTTTTTGTCAAATTTACTTTTATATCTGTCTTTTGTTTTGTTTTGTTTTTTTGTCATTTCTTTTTTTGCCAATGCTCGTCCCGAACAAACAATTTGGCCTTGGACGTTCCCACAGTTGGGATACATTAGGAGGGAATGAAAGTCAGTGGGAGAGACAGTGTGACGCTGTATATGATCAGCAAGCAAGAGTAGGAGGCCGACGGAACTCCCTGTCATACGGGGAGGGAGGAGGGTGGTACGAGGCTGCACAGGGCGTGTGTCCCCCTGACCTGGATTTGAAACGAGCTTCATATCCCAACCAGGACTCTTCCTACGGACAGGTTTACGCAGAGCGGCACGACCCACGCGGACTCAGAAAAAACTCTGTGCCAGACATAAACCACTACGAACGGGTACTAATGGCTCACCGGGGATCAATTCCACACCAAGATTATTACTCTCATGATCCAGCCATGACTCCTCGGCCATCTGAGGGGCTCTACAGATCAGAGCACCAGCCTCCGCCACCTCAGCCTCATCAACTTACTAGATCAGGCTCCCAGTTTGGAGTTGCTCCTGGGGCTCGTGGTGTTTGGGATCAAGGTCAGCCTGGCAGAACTGGACCCCGAGGCCCTTCATCACCTGTGCCACCGCCACCACCTCCCACAGCCTTTGAGTTAAGTCGGACTTATAGAGAACCTGGAGGTATAACTATTGCCAAAACTATGCAAGACAGCCAACAGCGTGTACCCTCCAGGGATCCACCACCTGCTCATTACGGTATGGATCATCCATCTCCTCGGTATGCCAGTGAGCCTCCCCTTCTGACTGGGCAGTCAGTCTACACGGATGCTGATGGGCGCCCTCTAGATCCACAGCAGCAAGTTGCCACTTGTCTTGTTGTAGATCCAGCTACTCAGGGTATGATTAGGCAAGAGACTGCATCACCTTACACCTTCCAACAGCAGCAGCAGATGCAACAACAACAACAACAACAACTGCAGCAGCAACAGCAACAACTGCAACAGCAACAGTTACAACAGCAACAACTCCATCAGCAACAGTTGCAACAGCAACAACTCCAACAGCAACATTTACAACAGCAGCAACTTCAGCAGCAACAGTTGCAACAACAACAACAACTCCAACAGCAACAACAACTTCAACAGCAGCAACCACTACAACAGCAACCAGTTCAACAACATTTACAACAACAACCATTTCAACAGCAACAGCTGCATCAGGACCAGATGCAGCAGCATCCTCAACAGCCACTTCCACCTTCACCAGCCATACCACTGTCTGATCCTAACCTTGCTCTATCCTCTCCACATCCAGCTTCACCTGCTCAAATCCAAACTGCAGCAGTTGTTTCAGCAGTACATGCACCTGTTCAGGCTGCCCCTACTCCTGCTCCTCCTCCTTCAGCTTCCCCACTTCCTGCGCCACCTTCTTTGACTGCCACGTCGGTTCCGCAGACACCTTTACCTGTGGACCCCAAAAAGACAGTGGATCCAGAATTCCTTTCTTTGTTGCGAAATGAAGGTCTATCAGAGAGCACTATTTCTTCCCTCATTCAGCAGGGCTTTGACTCTAGTAGTTTGTTGGCTGTAATGGAGGAAAATGATGTCCGGACTGTCGCCCCTAACCTTGGGCAGGCTCGTGTACTGTCTCGATTGGTTCATAACTGTAAGAGACCCATTGAAGCTACACCGGCCCCCTCGCGGCCTCAGACACCAATGCGAGGTCGCTCTAATAGCTTTAGCCATCGCCCAGACATATACCAGCAACAACATCATCACCATCCACCACACCTTTCTCAGGCTATGGCTATGGATCCTCAGTTAATGCCCCCACCAACCCCTGGGGTCATGCAAACCATTTCCCCAAGGACAGGAGAAATTGTAAATCGTAGGCCAAGCAGTGCACCCTCTCAAAACCTACTTGAAACCACAGGGGCCTATCCAGGCCAACCACCGCGTTCTCCTGGGCCATACACTGGAGCCCTTATGCCTGTCCAGTCAAGACCAATGTCTGCCTATTCTGCTGGGGTAACAGTGCCAGGGATGCCTATGCAGGGTATGCAGATAATTCCGCAGCAGATGACAGGGTCGATGCCTGCTCTACCAGGATCCATTCACTCTATGTCAGGTATGCCACAGCACATGCCTGTATCATTGCCAGCATTACAGCAGCCTCCACAACAAGTACCGAAGGCATATTCTACAAATTATACAGTCCCTATGGAGCTGATGAAGAGGGACAGAAATTTACAGCCATTATCACCCATGCATAGCCCTCACCCAAGCCCTCAGCTGATGCGTAAAGGTGGGGGTTCTGCAGTGGACAATGCACTGGTCCCTATGGGAGCTCCTCTTCAAGGCCAAAGTGTGCTGACTGCTAATCAGAAGTTAAGCCGACGCACGGGTCCTCCTGTCATTGTGTCCACCATGGCATCTCCAGACACAAGTAAATCTCTTTTTCTCCCTTTTTCTTAGAAATTGATTGTTTTTATAGTTATGCTCTAGCTTCAACTTTGTTACTATACATATTTAATAGATATGCATTTCATCCTAGGGAACCTATTTTTTTTGGATGATCCATATACAGCATAATACTATTCTATCAGGTTATTTCATTTGAGAGCTCCACTATTAAAGTGACCAATAAACAAGGCAGTTGAAATATGCCTTAAAATACAAACTAGAGTGTTAGATTGCATTTTCATGGTCAAGGCAGTTTCTGTCATTTGACTTGATTAATCATTTTTGCATTTTGCTTTCAGATATACAATATAGTAAATGGGTTTAGTTGAGTGTAATTATTGGGAAGTAAATGGTATAAAAACATAATTTTTCTTATAATATTAAGTTTTGCTGTGAAGTTCTGCAATTGTTTTCCTTTTTTTTACTATGCTGTGTTGGTGTTCCCTCGATCTATCTTAGATAACGGCTGTGTGTTTTCTTTACTTTAACTATGCATGTGAAGTGAAACGCTTAATGTTGCTGCCTATCTCTTGCATAAACAGATTTTAAATAAGGCTTTTGTTATAATATACCTAAAATCTCTTCTCTGTCCTTCTTAGATATCTTTGTGTTCATACTAAAATGAAATCTATCTAGCTCTCCTTATCTCTCAGAGCCAGATTTTTGTTCATACTGAATAGTTATATCTGGTTCTATGCTGATTTAATGCTAGTGTTTAATCATAAATGAGAAATAATACTATAAAATAAAACCACAAAGGGATGTGGCATGAAGTATTTTGGAGACAAGGCTGTCTGCATCCTTTCTGGGACATTGAGGACGTTAACGACTGACCTCTGTTCAGAGTGCAGTCTGTCACTCGCTGCATTCATGTTGGAACAGCGAATATGAGGTACAAATGTCAGCCCATATAATTTGTACAGATAAATAATAGATAGATAGATAGATAGATAGATAGATAGATAGATAGATAGATTGTGACTTTGCAGTCTCCATAGAGCACCTTCAAGCACCTGTTGTACTCAAAACTGTTGCCTTTTTTCACTTCAAAAATATATTATCTAGAGTAGCAGAAAACGCTTTAAAGCCACTTCAACAAAGCAGAAAACCCAACCATCCTTGCAATCTGCATCAAACAATAAAAGAGCAGCTCTAAAATTAGGATTTTATTTATAAATTGAAAACAATCTCTAAACCAACAGCCTTATGTGAAAAATCATCAAGCCCTTGTAAATTCTGACCAATAATTAGCCACATTTTATGGATACCTTTTGTTACGGTGTTCTGCTTTTGGGATGAAGATTTTTTTGGTCTTAGAATGTTGTGTTTGAAATTCACTGATATTTTGTTTTTAGAGAAATTCCTCCAATGTTTCTCAGACATATATACAATAATAATGTTTCTCCATGTCCTAGGGGTTTAAAAAAAAAAGAGAAATGCTTGGTGGATTGGCAGTTGGTCTTAAGTATACTCTCTATAGTCATTATCAATTGTCAGTGGAAGCTGTTTTACATCACTAGTGTCATGCTGAAATTCCACTCTCTTGCAGGTTCTTACTCCCCTTAGGTGTCCATTAATACTAATCTTTTTTGGCACCTACTAAAATGAATCCATTATTGTCAACAGAGCTTATATGAAAGAATTACTATTTTTCCAATGTTTTTAAAAGATCAGACAAATTAAAAATTAAAAGCTTTTAGACATAACGTATCACGTTGCAAGATTTGAATGTGTTTTAGGTGCCAAAGTAGTTTTTAACAGGAAGTTTACATTATGTATTTTATTTATTGTTACATAAACAAAGAGATAAGAGATGCAAAAGCTTGATACATCTTGTCGGATTGCTTTAAATAAGAGATTTCATTCTGTTTTTAAAATTAAAAGTTGATCTTTCCATTTAGATCAGAGAGTAAGAGCGAAAAAGAACACCAGCACATGCATCAGATAGAAAAAAAAAATGAATTGCTTTTCTTATTGTGTTATTGTTTAATTGTTTCTGTGCAGGTGGTAATGATAATGGGGAGGGATATCTAATCCTTCAGATCCTCAATTCCCACTGCTATACTAATCCATAAATACTTTAATTTAACTCTGACCATCTTCAACTTTTAGACATGCTTGAATTGTCAAGGCAGATCAACTAACATATTAGACCAATGTAAGTTGTCACCCCTAAGATCTTTAAGCTTGGAAGGCGTAAAGTATCCCAACTGCTTTTACATGCTAACAGGCTGCAGTTTTCGGCTCTCATGGACTTACATGTTGGAAGCAGGTTTCTCTTAATGTACAACAAGCATCACTTTGTTAGTACACATGCAGTTAGAAGAGGAGACCTTATATGTGAAGCTGGAAACATATTGCTAAGTTGTGTGCTGCTAGGCAACATGGGATTTGGTGATAGATGGCTATGCTTCTGCTATTTGCATCTATGCATTGTCCAAAAAATTATTAAATATTAAAGTTTTATGTTTATTTTTTCCTACCAATGTCACATTTAGAAGGGTTAAAAAAAACAAATGTATTCAATTTTTGCAATATAAATTTAGATGCCAATATATGCTGTGTTTTTTTATTTAGATTTAATTACAAAATTATCTGTGATTTGAGTATTATCCATATTGATTATATGTGCCTTTAGATTAATAGTCTGTGTGATCACAGATGGCCTGTGCATGCAACATCCAAATTTAAGATGCACAGTGAATTATCATTGAGTAGGAATAACTGCTCAATCCAGGACCTCTCCTCCCCCACTCTAGCATAATGTAACCCATAATATGACCCTGTGGGACAGGAATTATATTGGAACAAACGGAAATTGCAACATTGAAACAGAAATGGATAATATGAATAGATACTAAGCAGCAAGATATACTGTAGCTAGTGTTCAATTGATGTGCAATTTGCTCCCTTATTATAAATAATATTTTTTAAGAACCTATTAGTTTTTAGCCCTACCAAATCTTTATCTCCAAATGAAAACCTTAATTTGCTCAAGTAAGCTTTGATGACCAATTGTTTCAGAAATGATTAGGCACAAACATTATAGGATAATCCTCTTTTGTTAACTTTCCCAGCATGCCATCTAGTGTCTAAAGCAAGGCTTCTCTGTGCTGGTTTACCTTTTAACATCCTCTCTTAAAAAGGGGCCCTGCTCCATTTGTTTGGACGTCCTGAGGACGGCTTAGGTCAGTTGTACTCTGCGTGACACACTAGCCGTTTTCTTTCCTTTGCCCCGGTGTGGTGACGACTGTGGTTTGGGACATATTAGTTCTGGGGATTGCAGATTATGTTTTTGCTGGGTCCTGTGTTAGGTCAAATGCAGTGAATAAGGGATAAAGGAAACAAGAAAGAGGAGGGACAGACAAAGAAGGAGAGTGAGAGAGAGAGTCATGCTTTCTTTTAGGTGGGAAAGGAGAGCAGAGGGTTGTCAGCTGTCATTCAAGGGTAGCTCTTAAATCTTGTGGCCAGAGTCAAACACAGACCTTAATCTCAACAGAGTAAAAATGTAACGTCTTCAGCTCTTCTGTTAGAATAAGGCTTTGTTTGAAATCAATAAAAGAAGACTTAATTTTCTCCCAAATCATAATGCACATGTGTGCTGAAAGAATAATGCATAATTTACTAACATTTTCTCTAACGTTTTTCATTTTCTTTCTTTTTGGTTATATTAGGGTGTAATGAACTATCATATGCGCTTATATTCATACATAGCATGACAAGTTTTAGCAACATTTTTCACAAGGCTTAATATCGAAATGTTTTTGTAGTTTTAACAAATTTAATAAATGTATGAAATTAAATCATTATTTAGATAAAAACAAGAAGAAAAATGGATACTCCTGGAACTAATAAATCTAACTTTTATTGATGTTTCCAATCTCAAATTAAATAACTTTACAAAAATCCCAGCCTTACTCCAGTATGTTTGTTCAGTGTGAGGAAATATCCAGTATTAAAGATTGTTTTCATGATCATCATTAATGTAACTCATTAATTATATGAATTTATACTTCCTTTGCCTCTACTGGTCAGTGTCACTGAGCTTTAAATCAGTAAACTATTGATTTCTAATTGTCCCTATGTGATGTGATAGAGGCCCATCAGTTTTAGACCCTCTTCAAATTGGACAAGAGAACATAGCATTCAGGGAATACATCGGAAAAAGAAAATTATCTAAATGTCTCATATCTACTAGAAAACCTGAGAGTCCCAAAAAGGGCTGGACCAGAGTTTATCTCAAGAAAACTCAGGAAAATGAATGAAAGTAAATCAACCTCAAAATATCACAGCCAGAGTCTCAGTTTGAGCTGCAACTTGAGTTTAATTGAAAATAATTTTAACCATATTTAGTAAATAGGGAGGCAACTGTAAAGGCTAAGGCTCTCTCTGGGTTATACCTAATAGCATCTGCTTTGTTTCCAGTGTCTTAGTTGTATTTTATAGTGAATAAAAGCTGGGTAAGCCGTCATTTCCTGGTCCGTCTGGATTTATTTTATGTTAGAATGTCTGCAATGTTAAGTCACTAAACATGTGTATATATGTATATATATATATATATATATATATATATATATATATATATATATATATATATATATATGAGTATTTTTTTGTAGTGTTTACTGGTGTAATNATATATATATATATATATATATATATATATATATATATATATATATATATATATATATATATATATATATATACTTATATAAAAATTATTTCTACCTATTTCAGCCTTTAGTTGTTGTAGATTTAGTTTTTAGGTCCTTTATGCCAGGGTTCCTCTATTCAGGCCCTCCAGGTTTGGTCTTCTGCACCTTTAAGATGTGTCTGTTTCCATTTATCTGAGTCAAATGACTTACTACCTACTCAGTATGGAGCAAAGCTCTCTAGAGTCCAGCCAATGACCTGATTATTTACTTCACCTTATGGTCCGGAATTGAAGAACCCTGCTTTTTATTGACATAAATGTGTTTTACTTTCAGAAGCATTTGAATATGTGCAGCTGAATGCTGAATAAATGAAAGAATTGTTAGTGGAAATTATCACAGATATTTACAAATATCATTGCTTGAAGGTTCCTGTTTCCCCCTCTTGGATTTATTTCTGTTTAAAGGTCTGAAGCCTTTACATGAGCTCTTCTCATTGAACCTGGAGTAAGATTGATTTGGCTAAAATGAGATTGTTAAAATGTTAGCCACGATCAGACAGCAGCTGTCTCAAAGCTTTGCTATTAAAGTTGGCAGCCATAACATATTTAAGATGTTTCTCTGCAACATAATAGATTCTGACTGCTGTTCTGGGCCGTTATGTTTATAGGCCTTCAGCAGCCCAGGAAACTTGGCAATTAGGACAGATAGATAGTTTGAGTGTTTTACTAGAGACATAAACTGCTTTACCCAGGTGTTTGGAGGGGACACAAAAATATTTCATAGCTATGAAAATCTAGCTTTCAATAAGTCTTTTTAATTAGGACAAACAAAATTGGGATATATTTTTTTTTAAATTAGTGCATATTTAGTGCACATTTGGTATGACAGAAATCAGTGATATTTTCCAAATCCAATTTGTAGATCCTTTTAATTAAGAAAGATACTCATTCTTGCGGATAAGGATTAGGGCCTCTGAAAAAAAAAAAAAAATTAACTGATTTTTACATTTCAATATAATGCGAGAAAATGTCAGAATTCTGACGTTAATCTCAGAATTCAAACTTTAATCTCAGAAATCTGGCTTTAATCTAAGAATTCTGATTTTTTTTTCCCTCAGAATTCTGACTTTAATCTCAGAATTCTGACTTTTTTCTCAGAATTCTGAGATTAAAGTCAGAATTCTGACTTTTTTCTCGTATTATACTGAAATAAAATTTAAAAATCAGTTAACTTTTTTAAATTTTTTTCAGTGGCCCTAATGTTCTTCCGTACATTCTTGTTCTGCTTTTAAAACTTTTTAGTAGCTGACAAAATGGATTACATTTATGAAAGATATGTCTTTATCCTTGTTGCTACAATCTTATTAACCATAATATATGGACTCTATCTGGAATATTGACTGTCAATGATTTGCTGATAGTGTCTACCAAGTAAGTTTTTTTGCGTTTTCTTTGTTTTATAAGATATATGAAATAATTAAATCCCGATTGCATGTATAGTTTGTTGAGTAAATAATGGATATATTGTATTTTGGCTAAACTATATTAGTAAAAGTATTTTTTTACTTGCCTTGACTTGCCCATGAACTGACATCCCATTCTTCATCCATAGTGCCGAAAAATCGCCAAACTCAGCTTCTGAAAAACAACCCTACAACTTAATCTCCATCTACCAAACAATTAGTAAAATAGACTCAGAAGCACCCTTCTCCTGGCAACCACCTAACCCAGATGTGTTCATCACTTTGCCAGATGGAAAAAACATTTTGCATCATGTGACAATTCGCATTGCATTTGGTGGTATAAGGCTTGGAAGGTGTTGCTATTTAACTCTCACAGTTGTTGAATTAATCCTTATGGACTAGAGGTCTGTAGTGACTCACATCTGGTAGCTGATGGTTGAATATTTAGGATTAAGGACGTTTCATGAATGAATATGTTGCATAGATAGCCTCCAGTCACAGTACCCTTATATATGTTTAATGCTGAAACCAATAAGCCATACAAAATATTTTGAAAAAATTGAAAAAGTTTTAATATTCCACAAATGTTTGACTATGGTTCCCTGTAAACTTATTACATCTTTTGTCTTTTACACTTTGTTCCCTCTGTTTGCATGTCAACTTTATGGTTTGTCCATTTACCTTAACAGGCCAGAGTAACTGGAAGTATGAAACTGTGCTTGCACACAATCAGTAAACAGGAATAATGGAGCCAAGAAACTCCCAGCAGAGGTGTGAAAAGAAGGAACAAGATCCAATATCAAGTGGGGAAAAAAGTACAAAGAATATTGGATACTAAGGCGAATAAGAGACAGGTAGAGCTTGGAATATTGTATTAATGTTGGTGTTGCCTGAAGAAGAGCTTAAGTTTAAGCAGGTACCAGAAGCAGATGGCATCAGCATAAAACAATGTTTATTTTCGCTGATCACGCCCAGTGTAAAAATTATTTTAATGCTGAAAAATCAGGGCAGATGCGATGCTTCCTATTTAATGTTTTATTTGACCATTAACAAGTTTTGTTTTCTGGTGCTTTTATAGGTATAGGATGCGCCTTAGTCCTTTGAACTTTTTTTTTTTTTCCTGAAAAACAACCCCTCCGTAGGCCAGTTTTTAAGTAACCATGGTGAAGTTAACATGGAGAAATTTGGTCACAGATTTTACTCCCAATTAGGATAAATGATGAGTATAAATGAATAATTGGTAAATAATCTAATAAATAAAATCTTCCCTTGTTGCAAAATGTTTTGGCTTTTTCATAGTAAACTTTTTCAAACATTGTAAATGAAATTTGAATCTTAAATCAATGGGTCACTTTTTATTTTATTCAAATAAACAAAACATCAGCTGGAAAAATGGCAGAAAATGATTAACATATTACATACTAAGAAATGTGAATTAATGTAAAGGGAATAGGGGTTTGATAACTTAAGGCTGTGATAGTCTTAAACTACCATACTACAACAAAAAAGTACAGCAGAGTATTGTAATAAAAAAAACATGAAGTATATCTAACTGCTTTTATTTAAAAGGAAAAAAATCAAAATTTTTTGCCTATCCTGCTAAAATAATAAAATACATTGAGCATAATACTTATAAGTTATCACTAACATGTTTATTTTAATATCTGTGTTAATACATTAACAAACCTTTAAAGCTTACTGTGTAGAGAACATATTTCTTCTTTCTCTTCGTGGACTAAAACCCTGATAACAGGCTAAAAATAGCTTGTCATTTATTCTGGCTCTCTGTTTTGTTTGTTTTTTTGTTTTCTTTATTTTTTTTTTAAGTAACGACGAGTTTCTGGACTGTTTTTTTTTATTCAGCAAACCATCAATGCAAAGCAACAGGTGGGGAAGGAGTAGTGATGCTTTATAAAACTCCAGATAACTTTGTCTGGCTTTTTACTGAAAGATCTTTAAAGTAGTTTGAGGATATAAGTTTATCCTTGTTAAGACTATGAATGATAATGAATGACAGTGTTAACATTTTAGAGCATAGTGTAAATTCTCAGATTTAGGTCTCTTCCTTCCCCAAAGTGATTACAAATCTAAAACCCCCTTTAGTGCGGCTGGCATGTGGTACAGACCTTTTCATTCTACACATGAAATACTATGTAATATGAAAACAAATTGAATCTTGCAAGACAAACGGTCTGAAAAAAGCAACAAGACATGAGTTATCATTATTTTCTGCCTCCTCTCCTTTTTCCTCTTCTTCTCTTCCACCAAACCCATGCCCATCCTCACTGAGCCAGGAGTCCCTCTGAAAGATTCATTGTGAAAATGAAATCTTCATCGCTGTTAAACCTAATTGAAGAGGAGACAGAGCTCAACACACACATGTCTGTACACGTCTGTAAGGTTAATTTTACACTTTTACCCAGTCCTGTTTTGACTAAACAAAAGGCAGATATATTTAGGGGTGTAGATGAGAATCATTAGCTGCCAAAGAAAATAATAGAATTTTTTTAGCAGGCATGGCCGGCATGTTCTTGGTGACGGGGAGCTGCAAATGACATTTTGTTTTTTCCTTGTTTGGTGTTCGAGCTGGAAGATTTGTGTTGTTGACACAGTTGGGATTGTTGTTAGGCCCTATTAGATATTGAGCAAGAACATGCATTGTTCAGGAAGTGAAAATTATGGCTGCAAGCTTGCTGATACATGAATACATTTGACTATGATTTACCACACTCCTTATTTTTCTTAGCTTGTAGCGTACTACATTAGTTATATATTTTCACAGTTTCCTTCTCCAGACTCGGTTTGCTTGGAGAAATGTATAAAGATAAAAGTTCCTGATGAAAGTGCAGTCAAATGCCATTTAGAGCAAACTGATTGGACCTCCAGAGTACACAGAAGGATCATCTTACTTTTAAGAATGAGGTTGTTTTTTCCAGGGTTGTGGTCTCCTTCTTTAGCCTCAGAATGAATATCCTCAGAGTAGCAGCTAAAATGCTCTTTTGTTCGCTTGAACTTAGACGTGCTGAGCTTTGCTTTTGTGCTTTCAGTTCAAAGCTCTTCGATAAACACTCAAGTAAAATTGAAACAACCAAAACATCTTTATATATTCTATTTGATCTAAAAATGAATTATTAAAGGGGTCAAATTAGATCCATTCTGTATAACTTTACAAAGAAAAAGCATGAAAATACTGTAGGCCATTTGCTGAGAAACTGCATTCCCAAATCTTTTTATTGGTATTTCGTGGAATATAATGTATTATTCAAGTTAATAGAAAAAGAGTAAATTTCAAACACACAGATAATATCTTGCATATTAATAAATGTATAAATATATATATTTTTTTCATTGTGAGCGGAAAAGAAAGAACAGTACATAAATAAACTAATAATTGATCATGTATTTTGCCAGCTATATTGAATATTTGCAGAATTAATAAAAAAAAATGCTCACAAACATTACAGATTTATAATATAGTACAAAACAGGACCTGTTAGCTTATTGAATAAATAAATATAAGTAAAATGGATGAAAAACATATTATTTCCAATAACTAGAGATGTAAAATTATCATTACAAGATGTCCTGACTTGCGTTACGGAAAATCTGCCACATTGCTTCAATGCATGGTAAAAGTGGTATAGATTTTTCAATTCAATCTAACAATCAGTGGTGGGAAAGACTTTGTGCTAAATTTGACTCCATTAATATCTAGACTCACAAACACCTTCCCCATCTACTGTGCTTATTGCTTGCATATCTTTTTCTATCATGTTTGTAATGTTTTGCTTAATGCCCTCCACTTTTCCATCATTACATCCTCACCTTCCAAGCTTAGCAGAGAAGGTAACACTGATCTGCCATACAGCAGAGCTAAATGGGCTCTATTTTAGTGATAACCCGGGATTTTATGGGGTGTTCATATTTACAAGCAGAACCACATAATGGGTAGTAGTAACAGGTGATGCTCCTTTAGTATGTGTGGATTTCAGATTTTGGAAAAGAAGCACATTTCTCCTTGTTTTATATCAGATTGCAAACAAGTACAGGGTACTTTCAGCCAGCTGTGCACCTGTGTGCAGCATCAGGTGGGAGAGGAAGGAAATCTGATTGATTTCTGTGTAACCTAATTTTAATAAAGATGAATTATTGTTTTTTTTAATCTAGCATTTTGATTCAAGATGTTTCCAATGATTCATTTGTTATTACGATACTCTTCAATGTTTTCGCGTCATCAAACATTTGCTGTAGCGTAAAACGTGTTTGACAAAATGTTATGTATTTACCCCTGTTGTGGCACGTCTGTGTGTTTATTTTGAATTTAAGGAAAGCAAGACCTTTTTAAAGGAGTAGCAAAACCAGTGGTGCCTGTTTTAGGCAGGAAAGAGTGGAGGGGACTAAAAAAAGGAAGTGCAGCGTCAGATATTGTAGGAGAGTGTGATGGTGTGAGGCGGACGAAGGGGGAGTAAGGGCTGGCAGTCTTAAAGCCCAGATCACAAATAATAAAACACAGAGGCAGGGAACGAGGGAGGGAGGAAGCAGAGGGGGAAAAAAGAAAGTATGTAATGTGAAAGGGGAAGGTCAGAAAGAATGTAAGAGAATCATGTGCCAGGAGTGCTACACCTCTCGATCCGCGTTTTTCTTCTCTTTGACATAGCTGTGCTACCAGATTGTGGGTTTTTTTCTGTCCCCCCCCCCTTTTTTTTTCTTTTTGCGCCCCCCACCTTTTCCTCTCTCTCGCTGCGTCTCGCTGTGACTTTCAACAAAAGGCTGACGGAGCGAGCCTGACGTCTGAATGAATAGCCCAAACCTGCTGTAAAGGGAGAAAAAAGGAGGAGAGACGGAGCTGACGGAGAGGAGGCTGAGGAGAAACAGATACAAGTGATCCAGCTGAAAGGGAAAAAGACAAGAGCGCAGACAAGTGCCGATTGCTGGCTGGAGACAAAAAAATCCTTTAATTTCTCTCCTTCTCTCTGGAGATTAAAAGAGTTTAAGGATCCCTTTTGACTGCAAAGCAAGGAGCGGAGACAGTGGCCATCGTCTCTCTTCTGCTGTCCCTCCCCTTCACCCGCTGCCCTCCTGTGCCACCATCCATTTTTCTTTCCCTCAAGAGTACCAGTCATCCGAGAAATGGAACTTCTTGGGGTGAGGTGACGAAGGAGGACAGATTTGGAAACAAGCAGCGGGAGAGCAAGACAGGCACAGGAGGACAGAAGGAGGCTGGAGGAGGAGGAGGCAAAAGAAGCAGAGAGGAGAATAACCCCAGGGCATACTGTGTGAGGGAACACAACGACGCCCAAATCTGCTTTCTGTCCTTCACCTCTAGATTTCCTTCTGCCATGTGCATTACCTGATTTGGAGAATGTGGAGACAGCATTTCCCAGGCAAGAAGCACGGTTCACATCCTGTGGTTGTGTTTTTGTTCGTGTGTGTGTTGGGGTGTGTGCGTGTGTGTGTTGCTCTACCCATTATGGGTAATAATATAACTCTGTAGTGTCTGCAGGGAGAAGGGAGTTGGCTTTAAAATGAGAGGGCTTCTTATATTTTAGAAATTATGTTGGTGTTCATTTTAGATCAGGACATTTGCAGTTTTGCACAGTAGTGCAAGGAGAGTAAGTTTAGGGTCAGAGGTCAGATATGATTGGGTATAACTGATTAGATTTTTTTTTTTATATAAATTCTGCCCGTCTTCCATGATTTATGCAAAAATGTAAATGACAAATGACATTTTCAGAAAAGTAAATTTAGAATTACTTTATTTATTCCCTCATTATCAGTGCTGCAAAAAAATGGACAAATCTCACTTCAGGTAAAAGAAAGATTGAAGCTAAAGCTGTGATTCCCAACCTGGGGGTCTGTTTCCATAGGGGATGGAAGCCAAATGAGATTGTACATTTTGCACTTTGACCTTTTTATTAACACTAAACAGTGTAAAAAAGTTTGGATTAAAATTTTAACCCCGCTTTTTTACAGTTGAGTAGAAAATTATTAAACATTGGAAAGAAATCAGAGTTGGAAACAAATGAGTTGTAGCTAGTTTTTAAGCATTAGACAAAACTGATAAACATGTTTTTTGTCATTTTGCTTCAAATCAAATTTCAAATCTCAAATAATTCCCTAATATTGCACTTAGCTGGTTGTGATATTTCGCTAGCTTTTATGCTTATATTAGCATATTACAATAGAAGCTAGACTTTGCATATTAAATAAAAATCTTAATTTAAAATAATATTAAATTATCTTTAAAAATATAAAAAAATCTGTTACTTTTTGAAGCAGTCCATCTTAAATTTAAAATGTAAAGTTTCATGCTGATCTAAGTGAAAATAGTTTCTTTAATGAGCTCACATGGTTTTAATGTTCCCCTAATAATTTCTATTGTGAAAACTAGTTGAAAAAAGTTATTTAAACAATATAAAAGTGGTAAAATTGCAGAAGCAATAGCCCCCATACCCTGAGATAACGCCACACTTTGATAGCTGAATTGTTTAAAAAGTTTAATCACTGCAGAAGTGGTTAAAGGCTAAAGGATATACTTAAACAGCATTTGTATCAAGAACATTTAAGATGTATAAATTCATTATAGAGTCCTCTCATTAAGTAGAATTACATTTGAATTACTCTTTTAAGTGCATTTATGAATAAAACGGCATTAATTGCAGCTCTGAAACCAGGAGGTATATGCAGCATCCTGATTCACACATAAAGTCTAAACTACCCATCAGAGAATCAGCCCAGTACAGCAGATACATTCTGGCATCTGATCCTGAGACAGAGGTTTCAACCGTTCTGTCGGCTCTTCATAAAAATGAAAAATCTATATTGCTTTTAAGATAAATATAATACATAAATGAGCTCCTCTTATTTAATAAAGGAATAGACACCTATGAGGGAAATAAACCATTGAGTGAATGCTCATTTATACAAGTGTGCATAAGTTTGGAGGCATGGCAGCTGGGATGTATTCTTGGGGAGGAGAAGTACATGTCTGTGACCACTGGACTGCAGTTTGGGCACTATAAATCATGCAGAATGTATTTTTTTATTTAAATTTTTAAGTACAGATGAAGTTCATAGTACCGACAGCGGCTTCTTTCCCAAATCCTTGCTGTATTGCTTTTAAAGGGAATCGATGTCTCCCTCAGTTTGGACTGACTCCATCTGTGATTGTGATATCCTTGCATCAGCATATGCCCCCCCGCCCCCTTCCTTCCTTTTACTCTCCTCTACTTTTACATGTGATCCCACCCTGCCCTTCTCTCCCTTTCGCT
The DNA here is from genome assembly GCF_000732505.1 of Cyprinodon variegatus. Taxonomy (NCBI): domain Eukaryota; kingdom Metazoa; phylum Chordata; class Actinopteri; order Cyprinodontiformes; family Cyprinodontidae; genus Cyprinodon; species Cyprinodon variegatus. The sequence goes on from NW_015150786.1 coordinate 83,756, forward strand.
TTCTCACCCTTCCATTGGAGCATTTGGATGGCGATAACTTTAAAAGGGGGTGGGTAGACAGAGGGGAAGGACAAACAATGTCTTTGTGTGTCCACATAAGTGGAACAAGAGACCGGCTGGGGTTGGCGGCAAAGTAGCTGGGCCCTGAAAGGGTCCGCCTGTGGGCCAGTAGAGGCAACTCTGCCAAAGAAAAGATTACACCTCCCTTCTTTTTCTACTGCCTCAGGGATCGTAAACACACACAAAAATGCAGGGCCCTGATTTTTATTAACGTGCATGGACAGTTGGAGTGCGTAACCATGCTGTTTTCTGCCACTCGTTGTGTGAAAGTGGACGGACCAGAAAAGCAGGAGAAAATGACAAAGGGGGAGTAAAAGGTTTAGATGAGAGAATGATATGGCCTTGTAGGGGTGAAACAATAAAGAATGTAGAAGAGGGACACTGTTAAAACCACAAAGACTTCATTGTAGAATATTTGCAATATATTACTTGCTTTACTTTTAGAAACAAATCACCTATTTAGCAACATGATAAACTTATACCTTGAGGTCTTATACTTAGAAACAAAAGGCACAAAATTAAATTCAGATTCATATGAGACTATTCAACTTAAATTGTGAAAGACAAGGTTCTAGCAGGGCAAACATTATTAATATATATGTCCACAGATGTATTTGCTTGTATTTACAGCAGCCTGAACTGTGCCACAATTTGGGCACAGTTCACTCACCAAGATTTTACCTTTAAGGATAAAAGTTGCAGTCCCACGGCTTCTCTGTTTCCATATTATGTGTGCTCAGTAATAAAATCTTTCATAATGAGTCCAGGTAGTGCTGCCCTCAGCTTATTCTCACCCCGTAAAAACAACATCATTGTAAAATTCAGTTTCCAAGGAAAAAGATGTAATGCCACCTAAGAGGGTGTTCATTTAAACAGGTTTCTTCTTGGTGTAGCAATATTCTCACATTGATTACAAATCAATAATGCATTTTCCTTCACTCTGTCACAGATATTTTATTTTTAGTACCTAAGATGCATCCATATCAATAATTATAGTGTTGAGGGCTTCATTCTTCTTGTTGGCCAGAAATGTCTTTGCTACAACAATGAACTCCAGGATATTTTTTCTACTTAAAAACAAGGGTGTAATTAAATACGATAGAAGATATAAGGTTTAAAACTCTCCCCTTCAGATTTACATTTACTGGCCTACATTTCACCTGGCAAAGTTAAGGGCTCTCATCTTGAAGCTAATTTACTTTAAAAGAAACAATGCTGCTATAATCTTTCACCTATACACCTACCTCTTCTGACGCGTATTGTTATCGATATGTGTGAAAACCTAACTAAATTCAGGGCTTAGTCTTGTATTTGTTGGCTTCGCCACACCTCAGGGCCTGCACTGCATTTGAGTGCAGAAATTGGGTGGCCTGCAGGGACAGGGTTTGATATAATTACGATCAAGCTTGTGCTTTTCTTCCTGCTACATTTGCAACAAAGAAAACCCTCTGTGAGGTCAGTACTCCCCTCCCTCATTTCACTCATCTCTAAGGCCCTCCAGCTTGGGAGTTACTAGGTAACCAGAACCAGCTGTTGGTCCTAAGCCCACTAAGACCGTTTTTGTCCAGCATCACTTGCCAAGTGTTTCGTTTGTTTTATTTTTCAAGCTTACTGTGAACTCAGTCCCTGCTGTGTGCCTGACATCATCATGCCATGGAAAATATTCCTTACTTCCTTTTGTTTTTGCAGTTTTATTGTTCCACTAATACAACAACTGATGTGCATGACACAGGTCTGAGCCGTTTATATGGCTGTTAGGGACAGACGTGGGAAAGAGATCCATGAGTTAGTGGGTGTTGAGTGTTTGACCAAAGAGGCCCCCTGTAATTTAAAAATGACGTAAAAGAGGGTCTGAGTGTTTGACTCCTCTGCAGGTGAAGAGAATAAACTGTTTCAAAAGGCTGTTAACAGAGATCTGAGACGGTAAGCACACACAGTGAAAATATTCATACAATTATAATAGGGAAGGAAAGTTGATACAGTTCTGCGGTCCCTAAGTGAAACATTTACATTTCAAAGTGTGTGACAACCTCACAAAAAAACAAGCCACAAGTAAATCTGAGGGGAGCGCATTAACTTCTTAATAAAATTGTCTTTGTAAACCTGTCAAAGCGTGTCGAAGATCCGTGAAACCGCAAATCCAGGCCACTCGGTTATTATTTTTTATCTGAAAACAGAGCCAGAGAGAGAGAAAAAGATTATTAATGTAGTTTGATGTTTTTGAGTTCCATTTTAAAGATTGGTTTCCAAGTACTCTAAAAAAGGGACAGGTTGGAATGAGGTTTTATTTTCTTTTCTCATTTTTCTCTCTGTTTTGGGAAATGATTCCTCTCACTCTGACTGAAATCACTGACTCACAGCGTTTGGAGCTGAGCAAATTTTCCTACATCAGCAGGGCCAAATGAGAGAATTAGACATTAAATCACATTCACAAAAGAGTGACGCGTTTCCTGAGTTTTCCTCTCTCCTTTTCTTTAAGTTTAAAACATCAATTTGTGCTGTCGAGGTCCAAAAAGGCTTTTTACTTCAGAGCATCTGTAATCCATTTGTGGTTGACTGTTGTCAGTTCTGCCAAAAGGTTTTCATACTTCCTGATAAATGGTGCAGTTTGTGATTAGTGTTGGCTCAGGATAATATCTCCTTTAGTCCAACAAAGCTTTTCTTGAGGGATGTAGGGACATGTGACCTTCACTGGATTGGACTATCTGCTGTTACAATTAGATTTGCTTACTGGGTCTGTTGCAGTTTTTGTTGGTTTCTTTTTTCTAAGAGACAATGATGGCTGTGGAGCTGTAATAAATACTTTAATTACAATAATAGGACACTGGCACAACTGCATTCTAATCCTTAAGACGAGCAGCCAGAATATATTCCCGCCCCAATAAAAACCATCTTCAGTTGCTGTAGCTTTTTCTTGAATAAGTACTGAGTAATAACTCTGGTACTTTATTCTCTGCTTGAGGCAGAGCCTGATTTAGCTTAGATTTTTATTCTTGGGCAGCAGCAGTTCTACTTTCTACAAGGTCTTGCTGCTTTGTTCCTTATAAATTCAAACAGGGAAGAATTGGGTGAACATAAACATCATAAAGCCATCTATATTCTTCGTTAGGGGTTACCTGAAGGTTCAGAAATTGATGTCTGAATACAAAACTGATTGCAGACAGTTTCAATATGAAATAGATCTTTTTACAGGCCACATTATATGTAGTTCTCTGTTATATACTGGGCTACCAATGTCATGAGATAATGCATTGACCTTTTTGAGTTGAAGGTTCAGTACAGACAAAGTGTCTGTGTTGCTTATCGTACAATTAAGTTACATTGTTATTGGGAAAGTTCTTTAACCTGTGCATTCATTTCCTATGTGTGATTATAAATGGTGCTCTCCCCAAAATCCATTGCAGTATGGTGTTGCTGGAATTAATTAATTAATTAATTATTCTACAGCTGGAAAGTTGTTCACACAAGGATTCTTAATCTGATGGGGGTGGTTTTAGTATAAAAGATTCCTATTTAGTTCATGCAATTTGCAACCCAGCTATTAAAGGCATTAATATTCTGCAATAGCACAATCAACATAGGCTCCTTTATGTCAGCTGGTATTTTAAATGGAATATGATTGACTTTTTATATAACAATGTGGGTTACAATATATGCTGTTGAATTTGAATCTCTTTAGCTTACTAAACTGAACTGGTATTAACCCGATATCACTGCTATATGAGTAAGCTGAATTCAATTTAAGGGTTAATGATGTTGGCAAGTTTTCTACAGATGTTGTTGGTTTAATTGGTTGTTGGTGAGTCCCCAGTTTACTATAATTGATATTAATATTTTATAAATTGTATTTCAATTTAAATTTGAGCTTGTTAAAACATTTCCATCTCTAGTGTGTTTAAAACAAAACATGTTCATCAGCAGCATCACAAACAGTTTAGTGGTTACTGAGATCACTGCGTTCCAGTGTGTGGCAAAAGGCTAGTCTTTAAATTACTGTTAATTATCTTAGTCTTTTTATATCATGGCCACATAGAATTTTCTACTTCCAGTGTTTGGTAAGTGAAATGAACAGGCAAATATAAATTCCTATACATTTAAGTTCCTATAAATGCAGACATAAAATAAAAAAATCATGAATGTCTTAAAAACAGGGATGAGGCTCTATGATCTATCAGGCATTTGATTTCCTTTCAATCATTATCATTTATAAAAATAAAAAAGGCTTAGCTATAAACACACAAAAAAAAACATTTTCTGGTTAGACTGAGGCCCAAATAGATTGCTTTGTTCAGACCAAACTGATTATATCAAGGATTATACATCATTTTTCCTCTGAAGGAGGATCATGCAAGGACAAGTAGATGAGGGGAGTGCTATCTAACTGAAACTATATTATCATCAAAAAGCACTGTGCTGATTTAAAATCTGTGCTAGAAATACTTTTGGTTTAATTTATAATCCATAATCTATAGTGAATCTATAAAAAAAAATCCTAACATTCCAGGGGCATATAGTGATCTGCATTATCATCAGTGATAATCTATGATTTAACCAGAAAAAAAAAAAAAAACTTTTACAGTATACATTGCGAGTATACAGACCAGAATACAATTCTGTGGAAACATTTTTCATGCTGCTTCCTTCTTTACGGACTTTGTGGTTCATTGCTGATGTTCATCATTTACGTTCTCCTTACAAACTACAGGATGGAACCAGAGGAGCATTTATAATGAATTTGAATTCGACACATTTGGACCTTTTGTTACTGAACAAGTGATTTCTGCAGGGAGGGTTGTGGCTGCAGCTTGACTAATTGTAAACAACATTGTGGGTTATGGAAAGTTCTGCAGTGCACTGCAATGGTTTAGTCTTTGACATCATAATACCTACCAGAGATAATACTTTTATCACACAATTAGTCTGAATGGAAACATTTTTACTGCCATGTTTGTTCTCAGTACACAGTTCACTCAGGAACACTGCATATCCTTCGGACATATTGTGTATTTGAGTATTTTAAAAGGACAGACGGGACACGCTGCTCCATTAGTTCTGAACTATCTCTGTGTTTTAGAACTAAGCCTCAGTTCTCTGTCTCACACCAGTAAGCTTGTTGTAATTACTAGTCAGGTATCAGAGCTATTAAGCATCGCATTAACAACCTTGCTAAGTGTTCATTATCTCCAGGTTATTTGTGTCTTAAATTCAGCACCATGTTCTGCCTTATTAGGCTGCAGTCAGCCAATTAGCCACCAGGAAATAATTAATCAACAGCTTCTTGACCCACTCTCTTCAACTAAAGCGGCATTTTTCTTCCCCCCCCTGCCACCAAACGCCACATTTTCACTCATTTAGATATTAAAAGTAGTTGATCTCAAAAGGTCTTGCCACATCAGGGTGTCTTATTTTTTCCGCTGTTTCTGTGTCTGAGAAGCTTTTATTTTGTGCATTTTGTCAGGAGATGGGAGGTATTTTCCAGGCTGATAATGAACTCAGCAGGGGTGTAATGATGAGACACCAGGAGAGCTACAGGTGTGTTCAGTGAGGCCACAGTCTACTCCCTCAACCTGCAACACACCCCTCAGCACATACACATCGCATCACATCTAACACTTACATACAAAAAGGATCGTATTCATTCATTCATTAACTCTTTAATTCCGGGCCTCTTTTTTTGATTTATTAATTTCTTATTTATTTGCTTTAATTTTAATATGATTATGACTGATTTAAGAAAATGTGGCATTGAAAGCATAAAATAAGTCCTGAAAAACCACAAGCAAAGTCCATAAGCTTGTTTTCAAGGAATAAATAAAAGCCAGAGAGCTGAAGACAAATCACCAAATCACATCATTTACAGACTACGACCTGCAGGCACATTTCAAACAACCTGCAAAGTTTTAAATTATTCATAGATTACACACTGGATACAGGAAATATTAGAACAGATTAATTGTGCTAATCTAAGCCTCAGCTAACAAAATGTTATTGAAAACTTATTTGAGATGTGGCTGGTTAGTGTTGTAGGTTTTAAAAGGTGTGAGAACCGCTCAAGAGATGTAGATATTTTCTTTAATCACAGCTAAGTCCTGAGGCCTATGAATAAGTCAGAAGTCCATAAAAACTGAGTATCCTCAGCAGAATGCTGTTTGGACAATAACAATAAACATTACGATAAATGCCCTAATTAGGTGTTTGTTGAGTAGTGAAACAGATCTGTTATTTGTTTTGTAATAATTGCCCTATAGACTGGTTTACTGCCCAGCTGCATGTTTCCCTTTAGGTGTTCCCAGTTTGGTGCCTTGAAACAAATCATCTGTCCCTATTCCTTAAGTAAATCATATAATTTAATTACAGGTTAAGTTATATGCTGTATTGATTCATATCGTTCGCTGATTTGAAAGGAACATTTTAATCATCCTACAAGTTTTTTTCTGATCCAAAAGGTAAACAATTAAAATGACATTCTTTTTAATTTGATCAATAAACTAGAGAGCACTGGAAGAGTGCAGACCTCTGCCAAGTAGCTCTTTTCCACCTCTTAAGTTAAAAGCTTTCTTCACAGAATCTTTCAAAAAGTTCCTAGATCCAGATGCTGATCTGGAACATAGACAAAATTTAAAGGTATAATTGAGGATGTTCTTTTTCCTGGTGAATCATGAAAATAGGTCAAATTTCCTCCTAGTTGCCAGTCAATCTGGTGACATGTTTACATAAGGCCGTCCTACGTGCTCGTCCCCATTTTCACTTACCAGTGGTGAGTCTGACATAGTTGAAAAATTGCAAATCTTCTTTTGGAAAGTAAGCTTGTATGAGCGTTGCACACATAAACTTTTAAACAGAGTGTGCACAAGGAGAAATGGACTCATGCATGCTCCCACGTGTTTAATAGGCGGTACCTCTTGGGAGTGGGTAGAGGGTTGTGCATTTTCAATAGTTTTTATACACATTTTAAAGATTTGTGTTAAATTGCTCAAATCAAAATTCAAAAAATAATTTATTTGATTGTCTTCCCACATTTTCCAAAACTATTGCCCCACTTCCAATATCCTGCAAGGTGTTTTGTAAATTATTGGTACATAAAATTGTATCTGTTGCGAAATCTCAGTAAATCAGCTATTAAAGCTTTATTTTTATATATATATATATATATATATATATATATATATATATATATATATATATATATATATATATATATATATATATATAATTTAATATAACATGTAACTGATTTTTAAATCTGCTTTGTGAAATGAAATGTTTTTGTTTGGGACTTAGCTGAAATATTTCCCAAAATCAAAATACTCTGTTATACTTCTTCTGAAGTTAGAAATTCACGAGAGGCAGAATATAAAGAAACAATAACTAATAGTTAAGAGGGGATTCTTTGCCTTCGTGCAGCTTTCCAGTTTTTTATTTTTATTAAACTCTGCTTACTTGCTTACTGCCCACTTCATTCTTCCACTTTACTTCCTGGTCTTTCTATCACAGATGCATGCAGCTGTTTTATCATGCTGAATGCAGTTTCTTACAATGGGAAAGCTGAAGTGTTAAATTAACAGGAGGCACCCACTGCTGTCACCAGTGATATTTTACAATCTGTTCCAGCAAGCTTGACAGTCCATTTGTTATCACTGAGATAAATTCCTGTAAATGCATCAGCAGTCATCTTATGCTCACTCCTTTAGTGATCTTTTATCAGTTTCAGAGGAGTGAACTTCTCTCCTCCCCATCAGTCCTGCTTATATGGATTGGTTGGTTGACAGCTGTGTTGAAGAACAGAAGCAGAGACAGAAACATTAATTAAATGAATCTAATAATAATCCCGGTCATTTGTCAGAGCAATGATATTAATGTCAACCTACTAAGCTCTTCTTTAATAAATTCATCCTCTGATTCCAGGTCATTTTGAGTGGGGAACATCACTGTTCTTTACTATTCAAGCAAAAGTGTTCTATTTACTCTACTTAAGGGAATTTGTGCATTATTTTTAAATGTAATGCATATGTTTAAAATACAGCAATTCATGCCTAAAATTGCTTTCCATACATGGTAAAAAAAAAAATCTATATAAATTTATTTCAAATTTTATTAAATTTCTAATTATGGGACATTGTTTTAGAATAGTTTATCATTTACACAAGTATATATAATAATATTTTTTCCCTTGATATCTAATTCATAGCTCAAAATATTCCTTTAGTAATTTTTTTTACACATGATAATAATAATAATGCATATGACTAAACTAGAATCTTTGCAGATTCAGCACTGTAACACACAAATAAATCTATTTATATTGATGTTGATAACCTTTGATCATTAAATTTGACTTTTTTTGTACAAGCAAGTATAAAGATGTAAGAAGAAAGACCAATTTCTAAAAATTAACAGAGTGAAAACATTTGTTTGACTGGTATCTGAAAAATAACAATTAAATAAAATGAAGCCATGATATTTATACACTTGCACAGGAAGCAAATCTGTGCATAAACCCCTCTGTAGGTTGCATGTAACCTCATTTTTTGTTTTAAGTTTCCTGTATATATGTTGGGACGTTTTAGCTGCAGAGGTCACACATGCTTCTCTCCTCTTTCCTAAACTGGAGGAGTTTGAGGCGCAGTCACGATGCGAGCAGGCTTGGATGTCCTCTCCAGCAGCGCAGATGCCACTAAATAAAATATTTCATAATCCTGCCCAAATCCTCTAATCACCATGACAACAGGCAGCAGGGAGCCAGAGAGAGGATGCGTTTGGACCCCCCACCTCTTTTTTTGCTCCCTCTTTTTCCTTCTTTGTTTGTATTTGAATAAACAGTCTAATCATAGTCTCCTTGTATCCTGTCTGCTACATGACTTGGTAAATTGACTTTAGACTTTTATTGATTTGTCATATTGAACAACAGTTTGTTTTTTCTTTTTTCTTGGCCGTATTTCTGACCCCGTTTTCATAGAAATGGGTTGTTGTTTTTTTTGGAGATAAAACATACTAGTTTTAATGCGACCTCAGAATGACTCCAAATAATCGAAAGTATACAAACCTTATCTTACTACACAATAAAGACCTGTCGGCTCCTGTGAAGTGATAGGATAATGGAGGTGATGACCTCATGAAGTGAAAAGACCTGTTGCCTGGTAACAGTGTGGAAAACAGCCAGTCATGGAGTGGTCATATCATCAGTGTGAATATGTGTGCATTTGAGATATTGATCTGTGCTGACAGGTAGAGGATGATGATGATGACAGTGGTTTAGAAGAAGGGAGGTCCAGTTTTATGAGGATCGATCAGGAACCAAAAACAGAGTCTGTTCTAAACACTTCCTAGATTCACTTCCTACGCTTTAATGATTCTTCTTTGGGTAACTTGACTGTGTTGGTGCCAGGTATAAATAATTGACTATCTCTCCTGCTCTCCACAGGTATCCGTCCCCAGATTATGAATGGGCCTATGCACCCACGCCCCCTGGTGGCGCTGCTGGATGGGCGCGACTGCACCGTGGAGATGCCCATCCTCAAAGACCTGGCCACTGTGGCTTTCTGTGACGCCCAGTCCACACAGGAGATACATGAAAAGGTATCGCTCATTCATAGTTAATGAGTAAATAATCAGCCATTCCTCTTAGATCTTACTTTATGACTTTTTTTATGATAAAGACTGAGATTTTCCAACAATGAATAGTAAAATGCCAGCACAAAGCAGCGTCTGCTGGAGAAATAACTCTGCATTAACTTCTGTTTCTAATTTTGTTTGCTTTCTGCTCGGCAGCGAGAACCATCTTTGTCCTCCTTCCAAACCTCCTCCTCTGTAGTGTTTTAATGATATTTCAGCCCACTGGCTCGTTCTAGTCTCCCAGTACAGCCATAATGGTTTCATCACTGACGCTAATCCCACTGGGGGCTGAAGTGCAGCTTTGTTAACTAAGGAGGAGTGGGAGGAGGAGGAGGCTGGTAATAGAAATGCAGTGTAATTGTTCTCAGCCAGAGTGGGTGAAACATTTGTCTTATTTTACTGTCTATACACTAGAGCCAATGAGAGGCAAGTTTACAGTCCAAACTCAAGAGTTTTAAGAGGCTGATGGGAAAAAAAACAAGGCAAATTCTGCTCCCCTTTTCTACCTACAGTTAAAAAGTAGCTTTTTTTTAACAGTGATTGATTTAATTTACCGTTTGCAGAGACAAAATCCTAAGTAAATCTTTTTGTTTGCATTAGGACTCTGTGTGCAGTGAAATGCTCTCAGTGTGATTATGTTACACAAACAGAGGGCCCATCTGGAAGCATCAGCGTTGGCTGCAGTCCCACACCGATAGCTACACAGCAGAGGATACAGAGGGGCTGCAAATATGCATACACACACATTCACACACACACTCTAAATTACTCACAACCTCACCAGCTCACTGTGGGAAAACTGAAGCAAACTGCTTGGCTTTATATGTTTTTTTTTGTTTTGTTTTTTTTTCTTTACAAACGAGATGCACTGAATTTATTATATGCAGCAGCGACTGTTTGACTCATTTTTTTGTTTTGTTTTCCTATGTGTTTCTGCATTTTATTTAAATCGGTTAAATCAGTTCACATTAGTTCAGAGCAGTTTGATTCGATTACGTTTTGTTTGGATCTAAGATAGAATTAGTCAAATTCATATCGTTTCTAATTCTGTTCCAAATTAATACATTTCCGTTGAGTTCAGTTTAATTTAGTTCAGTTACATTCTTTTAAATGGATGTATGTATGTAATAAAATAATCTAATTATAATAATTTGTAGAGAAAGCAGTTACAGCTGAAATTAGTTAAATTATTTTCCACTTTAGTGTGATTCAGTTTTGTTACAGTTTCATCCAATTTAAGTCAATTCATTCTAAATTGGTTTCTTTAATGTCACACTGAAGAGGCATTCAAGCTTTTATGGTTTAATTCTATAAAGTACATAAATATTAATGATTATTTATCATTTCTTTTAACCAAGCTGCTTTACAAAGTGCATAATTTAGCAGGCTTATTTCCAGCCTCTTCTGGTTCTGCACTTATGTAGCAAAGAAATCTCAATTGATCTGAAGGTGCAGCTGAAAGCCTGCAGCGGTGAGGGCTTTGTGGATCCTGCGGAGGGAGAAATCACGCATGATTGGCGATCCAGTCCTGTCCTTGAAAACACAACAACGACATTAGAATTTCAGAAAGAAATCATAGTTTAACCATTTTCTGCTGTTTCTTTGACATCAATTAGATAGCAGCTGCTTGATGCTGTTTTCCCACAACCTTTACAAAAGCACTCCGACAAACCGGGAAATATTTTTCAACCAAGTTGAAGTTAAACACAGTCACTCATGCATAAAAATATAAGCTGGACAGCTTTTTTAGCTTATAAGGTAGGTGTCTTCTGACTGGTGATTTTGGATGCTGCCTTTATTTTTACAGCTCAATCCTCTTTCTTGCAACAGCTTTTGCATTCATTAGTCTTTAGGACTAAACCTGCTGATGTGTTGCATCAAAAAGCATTTAGTAAGTAGCAGCACAGAAAGGAATCTTGTCATCAAACCATGAAAGCTTTTTTAGTAGATTATCTTTTTGTCGTTTGATTTTAAGACAGAAAAACAGTTAAGAAAATAATGTTCTTACCCTTCCTGTTGTGAGTGGCTGTTATTTATATACTTGCTTTAAACAAGGTTTTACTCTATTTAAAACAAGACAAAATAATAATAGTTATTATACTTCAATGTTAGAGAGATGGCTTCAATAGGGACCAATATTTCTGTCTTTTATGACTGTGATGCCAGGAAGTGGTTAACAAAGCATCACAGGAAAAAGTCTGGCCCAAATTAGAACTAAAAAGAATAGTTATGAAAGCTCTCTAATTACCATGTTTTAACTATTGTGTTTTTTTTTTCAAAAATCTCAAACGTATTTTTTTCTTTTTAAACTAAAAGCTAAACACATTTTCTGTGTAACTTTCAGATAATTTTAAGGATTTGTGTTTTTGTACCATTTAACACTAGATATAGTGCTGTAATAGACAATACAGGAGAATATTTGGTTTTCAACTCTTCATGAAGGAGGAAATTAAAGGATTTATTAAAATTGTTGTCAAATATGTCCCTCCTGCTTAACACCATGTAATGATTTGCTGACGTCCTCTATCTGAGCCTGCAGCCTTCCTGTTCCACTCATGTAATAACATTAATGCACAAAAAAAGGCTTTTACCTTGACTTTTTGCATCCACTTCCTGTTTTTTTTTCTCCGACTCCAATAAAACATAGATGGAAATTCATGGCTATGCTAATCTAGCTCAGGTAGGTCAATTCTGTTAGTGGGTCATGAATTTAAAGCAGTTGTTTAACAGCCTTGGCTCACAGCAGCCACTTCTTAATGCTGGCTGGGTTGCTCAGCAGCTGTCAGTCTACTTTATTGTCCGGCCTGCATCCGTTCTGACCTTGTTTGCATACAGCCTGAGTTAATGGATTGTGACAAAAAGCAGCTTTTGCAGGAGCTCATTATACAGCAAACACACAGACAACTACTCGTGTTTTAGAGCGCTCATAAACAATCCATTTGCATTTAGATGAAGGACGGCGAACATACATACAGGTCCAGAAAAATGGAAGGTGGTCTGCAACAAGTCGCTCAGGCAGTTTGACAGTTGGAGTAAAAATAGAGGTATGATTTAAATGGATGATAAGGATGATGGTGATGAACTCTCTAATGTCCCTCAGGTGCTGAACGAGGCGGTGGGGGCCATGATGTACCACACCATCACCTTGACTAGAGAAGACCTGGAGAAGTTCAAGGCACTGCGCATCATCATACGCATAGGCAGCGGCCATGACAATATCGACATTAAGGCTGCCGGCGAGCTGGGTGAGTTACTGCAGTTCAGAACAAGGCATTTCAGCAGGAGGCAGTGATCATATAGCAGGAATAATAAACTAAGAACCTGCAGGAAGCAGTTATGGCCTGTTTATAAAGACCAGAACTGCAGCAAAAATGATGCTAGGGTGATAAAAAAAATTCCGTCCTGTTCACAGGATCTAACCTTACTGGCTTTATTACCTCAGCGTAGCAACATGTTGTAGAAATGATTTATCTTTTAATGCAGGAGGTGATCAAACCACTCCCGAGCAGATGCTTTAACTCAATTGAAATTCTCTCTATTCCCATTTGGCTCCTTCAGCACATGTTTGGTATGAAAGCAGGATCTAGTCTGACAATCCTGATTAATGTTGTTATATTTCCACAAATTAGCTTGGATTTGTTAATGTAGTCTCCATTGAGGTAGTGCTTAATGGCTTTTCCCTTAAGCAGATTTCTTTTGGTTTTAGTTTTAGTTTTTTTTATATTGAATATAAAATCCGTGAAAATGAAACAATGTTTTCAAATGATAATCATGGGATGAAAGCAATCCTAACAAAACTCATGGTCTCCAAAACCCAAGAATTAGTTATAGCACCTTTGTTTGCACCAACTTCAAGCCCTTACAATATCTGACATCCATTATTTTATGGTTGTATGGAGTATTTCAAACCTCCCAATTTACTAATGTGTGCATTTCTTTTTATTCAGGTCATTTTTAGATGAACTATCCTATTAAAAAAACTCTTTAAATAATCAGACGCATCTAAAAATGACAGAAAAGCGTGCAAAACATTTTCTAATAGAAGTTCAGACGATAATCTATTCTTGTTAGTAACAAATTTTTTATGTTGTATTTTAAAGGAGAATTCCGGTTTTTAACACTTTTAGCCCATTTTCTGTAGTGTCCAGGATGAAATCGAATGATCGACACCAAAATTTTGACAATTGGTTCTGTCTCTGCTTTTTGGCTCATGCAGAATCCCCCCCTGGCTGCTTCAGAACGGCTTCCATAGTGCATGTCCGATAATGTCCTTAAAACAACCTTAAACGTTCTTTTTTTTAAATATGCTACTCACCGGGTCGTCAGCGCTGTTCAATGACGTTCCAAAAAAAGTTTCGTAAAGAAAAAACGTTTTGTAAATCCCATTGAGTTCTGTTGGAATAGTCAATATTCCTCTGCCACCGGAAACGGAAATGGGGCCTGTTTACACAGTTGTAGTCTTTTCGCTTCACTCTGTGTACTCCGACGTCGAGGTGCTAACGTCTCTGTTAAACACTTTAAAAAACTCTGAAAATGGAATACGAAAGGTGGATTCTTGATTCTCGACGTCGGAGTACACAGAGTGAAGCGAAAAGACTACAACTGTGTAAACAGGCCCCATTTCCGTTTCCGGTGGCAGGGGAATATTGACTATTCCAACAGAACTCAATGGGATTTACAAAATGCTAAATAAAACACTACAAGAACGTTTTTTCTTTACGAAACTTTTTTTGGAACGTCATTGAACAGCGCTGACGACCCGGTGAGTAGCATATTTAAAAAAAAGAACGTTTAAGGTTGTTTTAAGGACATTATCGGACATGCACTATGGAAGCCGTTCTGAAGCAGCCAGAGGTGGATTCTAAATGAGCCAAAAAGCAGAGACAGGACCAATTGTCGAAATTTTGGTGTCGATCATTCGATTTCATCCTGGACACTACAGAAAATGGGCTAAAAGTGTTAAAAACCGGAATTCTCCTTTAACTCTCAACATTACCAGCATCTTTATCTCCCTATGTGTCTTTTCCAGGCATTGCAGTGTGTAACATTCCCTCCGCGGCTGTAGAAGAGACGGCAGACTCAACGCTTTGTCACATCCTTAATCTTTACCGGCGAAACACCTGGCTGTACCAGGCTCTCCGGGAGGGCACGCGGGTCCAAAGCGTAGAGCAGATCCGGGAGGTGGCGTCCGGAGCGGCCAGGATCCGAGGCGAGACGCTTGGCCTCATCGGATTTGGTGAGAATCTCATTTAGAAAGTTTTATTTCACCCAGACAGGATTTGTAGAACTATGAGGGTTCAGTCTGAGGTAGAAAAGAGGGAGAATGATACGTTTTAATGGAGGAATCATTCTGCTGCCTAATAGGCCTGCAGAGATTTACTGAAGAGTAGTGTGAATAAAGGAGTTAGTTAATCATAGCGTTCTCCAACTTTCAGACGTTTTGATGCCAAAAAACCTCATTGCTTTAATGCTGATACATTTTTAATGCAGACTTCTGCAGTTTCTGCAGTATTTTTTTCTTTACTAACCTCCATAAAATATATCAGCACTTTTGTGCAAAACCTTCTTTCCTTTTTCAAGGGGCTGTAAATAGACCAAAATACAGGCTTATAATCTGTCTAAAAAAATCCTGAAGACAAAAACATGTTCAGTTTGTTTTCTAATTTGAATCCCTGCTTCACGTGTGAACTGCCTCCTTAAAGTATCCCGACACCTCAAGCTTCTTCATATTTCCTCATGTTGCAAACACACGTTTTAGTGTTACCACCAACTAAAATGGAACGGAAATGTTAATCAGAGAAGCTGTGGGGTGCTTGGGATGTTTTGAGAAGCTGCATAGATCCAGCTCAGGTTACTAAAATGAAGGTCAGAAGAAGTTCAACATGCAGTTTGTCACAAGTATTGGAGGAGATGCTGCAAAGAAGAAGGAACTCTGGTTTCATCAGATCTCTTACATTTTTGGCCTTTTTACAGTGAAACTAACACTGCAGAGCACTCTAAACAAATCACGCACATGTTCAATCATGGTGGCAGAATAGTGATGTGGGGTTGTAAGGTTTGGATTAATATATTTCATGTGTTAGAATTACCCATAAAAAACCAATTTAGGATTTTGGTAAGGCTTATGAGCTGATGATCTCAGAAGCTTCCTCTCCAGGCTGAGATGCACAATTATGTAAGCTGATTGTGGTCACCCCCAAAAAACCTGCAGATGCAGTTGTAGCTCAGATAAATCTATAAATCATGGACTCAGGGTAGACGGACTATAAATACACACCAATAAACAAAGCAATGTCTAAGATGTGTGCATATGTCTGAAAAATCCTGTAAGTTCTAAGTTTCCATTGGAAGCTACAAGGTGTTGACCATTATTTTAGAAAAAAAATCTTTTGGTTTTTTTTTAACAACAATGTCCTTAACTGCCATAAAAATATTAAAGTTTATTTGAAAAAAACAAAAAACAAAATCCAAGTTCTTTCTTTTTGTGAAATTTTACATTAAGTCATTTCTTGTGTAAATGAATAAAGAGAAAAGATAATAAAACTGAATTGCTTTAACTGTGGAAATAAACTTCACTGCTTTTCTAACCTTTGCTTACTTTAAACAAGTCAAATCAAATGTGCAGTTTGGTCCATGGCCAACAATTGCAAACTTTAATCCCTCCATGTTATCATATTAGTATCTGCTATGGGGCTATTTCTATTGCAACAGCCTTTTAAAAGAAAGTATAAAAGTGTCATCTATGTATCTCAGTCATTTTCAGGTTTTCACCTTAAATCATTTAAACACATTTATGCATAAAACTTCAAATCATAAAGCAAACATGAAGAGAAGGTGCATTTCAATAAATGTTGAATTAATGTTCTGTTTGTGTGAGCTATGGGTAATATTTGTATAAATGAAGATGTGTGTAGACATCTTTATACAATACATATATTAATGTATTTGTTCACTTAATGTACTTTTGGAGTTTTATGAGCTTATAAGTAAAGGAGGAATCTGAAGGATTGTTGGATAAAAACCATAGGAGTAAGAAAGGATATGATTAAATAAGGATTACGTCTTCATTCCTCTTTTCAGACAATAGCACAAAGTTATATCATATAATAATAAAATATCATTAATTATTTAAAATATTTGCAAGTTAAATTGTAATTTTACCCAATCAGAATTTTGTATTCATTCATTAATAGATTTTATTTTTTAAATGTTTGATTTGATCAACCAGTATTACTTTTCATCATCTTTAGTTTATTTTTTCTCTATCATCTACTTCTCTTCATCTTCATTTGCAAACCTTGGAACATGCAGGTTTTTACCAAGTTAGACAGAAGTTACAAAATCAATGAAAGTTTAGTCGTGTGTTAGAAAAAGCTGTTCATTTTTACACGTGACTGTAGAGGATCATCTAGATTTGCAACTACAACATATCCTGCAACAGACTGTCTTGATGCTTTTAACTATTATCTTTTGTTCCTGCATTTTAGCTATGATGTAACCCAGAGGCACATTTCTCTTAATCAATCTTCAAAATGAAAAAGACAAGAGAACATGTTATCCTTGTAAGGCAGGAGTGTTTTATATTTTAAGGTCAAGAAATGCCTTCAGTGAAACAGCAGCTCATTTAGCCCAGGGATTTTCTTTGGAATATAGCAGCAATTTGGTCATTGATGGGAGTTATTTCACACTTTTTATCATATAACCACAAAAGCAACAACAAACCGTATTGCTGGATTGGAAGCTCCATGTTTTATGCCCACTTTCTCTTCCTGCGCATTTTTTAGTCTGAATCTCAGCCCCTTTTAAGTGCACCACTTAAAGAACTTGGCTGCTTTTGGTTATTCTCTACCACCAAAATGACTGGTTAGGGGTCCAGGGCCTGATGGTCGGTGACCTCAGATTTGACCCAAATCCAATAGTTAGAACAACAGTGAAGACATTAAAAACAACCAAAACATTTATACACATTTATCCAGTAACTAAACATAGTAGGCAAGATTATAACAGAAGAAAATCTCTAAAGCTCAATGATATTATTATTATGTACTTACTCTGGGTTTCTAAATTAAGTTTGTTTAAAAATTTAAATACACTTCTTTTATTGATATAATAACTACAAACATAAAATCTGCAAGCAGATAGCATTGGTTAAAGACACTGTATGTCAATTATCCCCTTGGTGGAGTTTTCCAGAATAACACAAACATTATTCAGAGTATATATATATTTTGAAGTATTTTAACATTTGAGTAGATTTGACCACCATACATTTATCATTCCCAGCACTTTGCCACAACACTTACTGGAGGTCTTCTTTCCTTCTCCCCCAATCAGGGCGTACTGGCCAGGCAGTGGCCATGCGGGCCAAGGCGTTCGGCTTCAACGTGATCTTCTACGACCCTTACCTGCAGGACGGCTTGGAGCGTTCGCTTGGTGTCCAGCGGGTCTACACCCTGCAGGATCTTTTGTACCAGAGTGACTGCGTGTCCCTGCACTGCAATCTGAACGAACACAACCACCACCTCATCAACGACTTCACCATCAAACAGGTGGGACGGAAACCCCTCCTCCACAAGACCTGGGCGATAAATAGCAATGAAAAACCAAACTGCTGATTTCCTTAAACTGTTACAAGAACCTTTTTTGGTTCAGTATTTAGTGTTTGCAGCTTGCAAGCTGTAAATTAAGCCTTTATGAAATATCAGAGGCAGTGACTTGGAAACTATTGTTGCTGAGACATATGGGGTTAATCCCATGCAGTTTTTTCCATTTATAACTTTGATGTCAGTGTGACTCAGATGTTTTCCTCTGCAGCCTCCTCACTCGGTTCAAGCCACACACAGATTTTCAGGTAGAAAGATTGAATATCTAACAAGAGACATTTATAGACGTTTTTCTTGACATTATCTCTTGATGCACTTTATAATGTTTGTTGTACAGCACTTTGGGCAGATGTAGCTGTTTTTGAAAGTGCAATAGAAATAAAATTGACATTGCAATCTCTTTTTATATACGTTTACTCACAAATATTACCCCTAAATATAGAGTAGTCAGGTTCCAGAACCTGTTTATGTTTCATGATCTTATATTTCCCTGAGCACATGCTGCCTCAGTCCAACTACGATACAGTGAAATAATTGGTGGATTATATATGCAATGTACGTTTAAACCTAGGAAGAGATTATTTATGTCAGATTTTTATTTCATTGCACCCAACTATGCTATACAAGTGTTATAAGTGTGATGATTGCAGATTGCGTTATACTGCTTACTGCTGCCACCTGGTGGATAGGATGTGTCCATGCTTCAGGTTTGGAAAACTCTCCACAGAAGGCAAGTTTAGATTAGAGCATAACAATAATGGGCTAAGATTACAGCATTTTTGTTAAACTTGAGGCCATCATATAAAAAATTAAGTTCACTCTCACATTATGAAATTGCAGTATTGGATGCAAAATGATAAATTAGGGACATAAAGAGACTTTGGGGTCTTTACTATGGAGAGCAAAGTCATGAGTTATTTGGTATAATACAGATTAGCTTTTAAAACTTTCAATTTGAAATGTTTTGTTAAGAAGAGACAAACACTTAGTAAAAAAAAAAGAATTATGATTTTAGTTTGTTTCAGCAGATGAGAAAACTTTGTTTCTGTTAACATTGAAGAGGGACGTTACACATTAAATCAAACTTTATAATATATTAGCAATAAAATGAAAGATTGCCTAGAATGGTAATTTTTTTCTTTTACTTGTAGCTGTAACATATTTTAGATGCAGTTGTGTGAAGTTCAGTTCATCCATTATCATTACAGTGATATTAATTCATTTACTCCAGTTTTTTACTGCTTCTATCAGTTGATCTATCGTTAGCGTCGCTCCGTTTAAATAACCAGAGATCAGAATCAACTATTTTCATCTTGATCCGCTTTGATTAGCAGGTCACATTCTGAAATAAATCCAAGTGTTCCCTCTTTTTTTTATTGAATAGATCAAATCTAATAGCTCCCACCATTTTCTTTTTATAAATGCAACAACAAACATTTTCTTTAGTAACACTAAGTGTTATAGATCAAATAAAGATGGAGGATAATCTTGTAATTTGTTCATTTTGTATTGAGCTCAAAACTTCTATCTCTAAACACTCTGAATTCAGCAAAACTTAAATAGGTAGGTTAGTAAAAAAGCTAAAGAATGGCAGGCAATAGGCAAAGCCTAATAAATGCATTTATATGAGTGTTCAATTATCAAACAAACGATATCATGAAGATTGCTCAACAAAAGCCTTTTTACTTATTTCTATAGATCAGTGATGCTGCAAATCCTCATGTTTAGTGTACAAACATTAGCAATAACCTATCAAAAACAATGTAATTAATTAGAAAATCATAGACGGGATTACAAAAGGTGACATTACCATGGTAACCTTAGAAGACAGAGATACAGACGCTTTCTAGCGGTGGATTTTAATCCTCCCACTCATGCCTGAGCATCTGCTTGTTTTGGTTGCGGATGCAGAAGGGAGGAAAGGACGATGCCTCCTCCAGGCGCTCGAACTGGGGTGAACCATAACTGCATCTCCACAAACAGTGCTGCTGATTGGCTCAAATCCTTTGGGTTTTATCCCATAACTACAGCCCAATAAATCAATCCAAGCATGTTTTTATGCATGTTGTGGACTAATAATACTGGGTTCAGGAAAATTTAGAGATGCAGGAGCAAGAAATTACATTTTGCAATGCTAAATTCACCACAATAAAGGAATAAAGAGATTTAAAAATGTTTTCTACTTTTTTTTCGGGGTTTTTAGATGCGCCAAGGTGCTTTCCTGGTCAACACGGCCCGGGGAGGACTGGTGGATGAGAAAGCTCTGGCTCAGGCCCTGAAAGAAGGCAGGATACGCGGCGCCGCAATGGATGTCCACGAGTCGGAGCCTTTCAGGTACGCCTCATTTTCTGCATGGTTTTATTTCCTACTCCTTATTTTATTATTATTGCATCAAATATTTGCCGTCGATCAGTTTTTCCCAGGGCCCTCTCAAAGACGCCCCCAACTTGATCTGCACCCCCCACACCGCCTGGTACAGCGAGCAGGCGTCGCTGGAGATGAGGGAGGCCGCCGCCACGGAAATTCGCAGAGCCATCACCGGTACGGATCTCCTTCTTTAGCTTTACCAGCCTGGCACAGGTTTGGATTTCTTAACTCAACATAAGCTGAACCCTCCGTCTTACAGGCCGCATCCCAGACAGCCTGCGAAACTGTGTTAATAAAGAGTTCTTCGTGACCACGGCGCCATGGGGAATGATGGAGCAACAGCAGCCTCAGGTTCACCCTGAGATCAACGGCGCTGCCTACAGGTGGGATCATCAAGCAGCGAGCACGTGTGGCATCTCAGTTCATGCAGTTGTTAGGATGGGATGAAGACTTGCTCTGTGTTTTTGTACAATAACTCGTGTGTTTTTGGCCCCAATGAGCCCCAATGACGTTTAGGCTCTGCGTTTCATTGTCTCAACCCGCCTGAACTGCTTCTCTCACACAGCCGAGTGAACCAAACCATGGTACAGGCCATAGCAACGGGGGGGATGCAGGACAAATTATATACCTAATTCTCTACCAGGTAAATGAATGAAGAAAGAGAGTTGTGTATCTGTTCTCCTTCACTCTCTAACCTAAACGCCCAGTAACTGCGCACCCTTCCCCTACCCCGAACAGGAACCTAAACGCATCATGGGGTTATCTAGTGTTGGGGGAGTTAAAGGAAACAGAGGTGGTTCGATGACAGAGATTTTGTCCTGCCTGCTAACAACCACAGATTTTAATGTTTTTATTAGAATCGTTTCCTCTGACTTTATAGGCAGAGACTGTGAGGTGAAAGAAAATGGAAAAAAAAATGTTTTTTTAAAAAGAAATCTGAAAAATTCAGGGTTGTAAATAAAATCAGTTGTTTGCATTAATATATTTTTTGTAGTTTGTATTTTTGTTATGCTAATAACTCCAGTTTGGATCAAAGTTTTGCCCCAGAACCTCTAAGAGCTTTTCCAGCATTCAGGTCCATCCATCCTTCTGCCAGCTCTGACCAGCTTCCCTGTCCCTGCTGAAGAAAACCATCCAAACAGCATGATCCCACCAGCCTGCCACCACCATGTTATTGTATGGGGATGGTGCTTTTTAGATGTTAAAAGGCTGTAATTTTGTGAAGTACTTTTGCTTAAAACTTCACGACTGTATCCTGAAGCTGTCACTTCAAGATGCTGTCTGTTTGTTATAACTAAAAAATTCTTGAAAAAACAACAGTTTTTGGACTAAATTTAGCTCTTAAGCAACAGATGAATAAAGCAAGACAATTTTCAGAAAAATATGTTTTATCAATAATGATGAAAAACACACATGTTGTGTTTGTTTTTTACTTATATTTGCATTTCTTTATGAAACTAAATGCCTCTTATTATTTGTACGTATCTGTTAGATGTTAAGTTAGTTTTATTAGGTGATTATTTTACTGTTGATCAAATTGAGTTAAAGTTATTTCAATTTTAGTAGTTTTTCCTCTTGTTTTGGATCAGCCTCACAATGTCAGAATCGAAACGTTTCCTGGAATATTTTCGGCTGAATGACCCTTTAAATGGATGCCTACATAAAATAATCTCCCCACCCCTCTTCATTTGTTGATGTCCTGTTCCCCGCATTTATCCCTATCCCTTACAAACAGGTGATGTGGCTCAGGCAGTACAATTAGTTTAGTCTTTTTATGTTTTGGCAAAGCTGTTTACTTTAGCCATGATTAGATATTTACAGTTTAGACATTTCTAAGTAATTTCATACCTTTTTTCCCCTTTTCTTTTATTAAGAAAACTCACAATTGCCACATCATAATATCAAATTTATGATGTGGAATCATTTACATTTTCTTCTTCTTCATTTCCACTGAAAATTCCAATGATAAGTTTCCAACGGAAGTTGTTCACTCTGTATCCTTCTTTCAGGTTTCCTCCTGGCGTGATGGGGGTTGCACCGGGTGGGATAATCGGACCGATGGAAGGATTGGTGCCTGGGGGGCTGCCCATCGCACACACCCTCCCCCCGGGCACCCATCCGTCACAGGCAGCCTCCCCGCACCAACCCTCCAAACACGGCGACCCCATGAGAGAGCACATGACTGAGCCGTAACGAGGCCGCCGAAGGAGTCGATGTGGGTCATGAACGCAGTGTAAAATCAAAGGATCCGACCGAGTCGACCCGTCAAAACTAAAGCTTGACTTTACAGCCGTCTGGACCTACCAGCAAACTGCCTGCCGGGCGATGTGTTACACACTCTGTTTTTATATGGAAGCATTAAACCCAAGTGAGGACAGTGGATAACGGTGCACGCCTGAGCTGCCACACCCAGATGGGACTGAGCTGTCAAAATCCTGCACAGAAGATCCCAAATCTCTCCCTGTTTCAGTTCTCATTTTACTCCTCACTGAACTAAGGGAAGGTTTTCTTTACTATTCCATATATTCATCGGATTCATCCGACTTCTGCCACTTGTTAGCAGGAGCTAAAGGCTCCCCATCATCCCTGGTTTAAAAGACGACACTGTCAAGCCTGATCTTTCCATTTAGTTTCCCCCTCATGTCTGCACAAACGTGTCTGGTGTTAGTTTTATTTTTTGTTTGTTTTTTTTTACTCAATTTGATTTTTTGTCTGTGCTTCTGTTGAAAACCGGTATCTGTTTTTTCTCTGTTGTTCAGTGTGTGGAAATGAAAGGGTTTACCGTCAGACAAGAAGGATCTGGAGTCTCTTAGATCCGAGCTCTTTATTTTTGCCCGTTTCTGTCTGATGGGTGGTGCCCCCAGAATGTAAAGACAAGATAGGAGAAAGATGATCTGTAAGGGTAAGAATAACCCTTTTAAACCAAAAATAAAAAAAAAATTGGGGAAAATGAATTAAATTGAGCACTAATATTTAAGGTCCCTCTGATATTTGCTTGTTATGAACAAAATATGATCTGTTTGCATCCAAAGGACCTGATTTGCATGGCAGCGACGCACTTGTGAGATATGAATATGTCGGGGTGGGAGGGGAATAGAAAAAGGAAATGACTTACTCAGGAAAAACTAAAACATTAAATCTGAACAGAACAGGAAGAAACTCTGGATTACTGCATTTCCTTTCCCATTGTGGTATTTTTTTTATAAATCAAACGTACCTGTTTTTTTTTTTTTTTGATGTTGAAGGTTGTCACTCTTGTTAGATTTGTATTGCCTTGTTAAATGTTCATATAAGTGTAGTCTGACGTGGCTGACCCCGCCCTCGCCTGCCCCTCTTATAGTTCTTATGTTTTCCCTGCTGTGACGAGAGCCAGATGGGGTTCCCAGAGGCTCTGTGAACAAACAGCGGCCACATCCATCCATCCCTTCAACACCAAGACTTTAGCAAGACGTGGCTGCTAGCAGATTGTTTGGTTTTTAGTGTGAGTATTTGTATTTGTTTCTTGTATAAGGTGAACATATAGCATACAGTGCAGCTGGAACCAATAAATGAAACTTACTGTTCTGATTCATGATTGGGATTTCTTCTTTTTTCTATGGCACAATGATTCACCTGATACTTTAAAATCTCCACAAGCCCAATTGTTTATTTGAATAAAACATGCCACTTCGTTGCAGTTTATAGATTATTTGCTCTCCTTTTCTTATCTTGTCTGGAAAAATAACTGAATATTAAGTTCTAAAAGTTGATAAGAAGATATAATCCCAGCTTGTATAAGTGATGTAAGTTTGTGCCTCCGAAAAAATAATTTATAACAGCATATTTTGTGATTTACTGAAAAATAATAGTTAGATTTTTATGCCCCCTAGTGATCAGAGTGGTTTTTGCAGGAATTTGTCTGCTTGATATAATACTGACTGATAAACAACACTGTAAATGTGAAACAATTTGTTCATCTTCTTTCAAACACATGTTTTTTTACGGACATTCTTAATGTGTATCTTGTAAAACAATGTTAGTCCAGCCTTTGCAGTTAGAACAAGTTAAAAACGTTCCATCTGGTCGAGTTCAGAACTCGGTTCGGTGGTCCTTCATGCCTTTGTGGAGCCACTATGAAACTATTCCAGCAATTTTTGGATTATTAAATTTTTCTAAACTGTTTTAGTGAGCTGAGATATTGGAGCCACAGCTCCAATGAAAGCTCATCCATTCCTCACATTTACCCCATTGCTGGGTCACAGTGGAGCAACTGATGCGTCCCTCCAGTGTTCATTGGGTGAGAGGGGAAGGATACATCCTGGTTAAGTCATCAGTCTTTAGCAAATTTACATCAAGTTTAAAGCTGTACATTTTTGAAGAGATGAACTTCACTTTTTCCATTATCTGGTAATTGTACTAGATGCATTTCCTTTCCTGATAACTTGTCTCATTGTTTTTTGTTTCCTTTAAAAAAATTAGTTTGCTTGAGATGTTGCCCTGAATGACGTCCATGGATGTGTCTCCACTCAACTTAAATGTGTTATTAGACCTTTATGAAGCCATACAATCAATTTTTTCTCAAAAAAAATGAGCTCATTCACTACTGGCATTAAAGGTATAGTGGAGGATGTTCTTTTTCCCAGGAGCGGGTACAGGGCTGTGCATGTGCATTTTTTTTGCAAGTGGAGAGGGTGAGTCTTTTCAAAAAATTTGCAAAAGTCCTCCACTATACCTTTAAATAGAGATACATTTAATCATTCTCACAGTGTTTACTTGGATTTTATATCAGTGAGAAAATGTGGCATAGGTTATTTGCAGAGAAGAAAAAAAATTAACATCCTCCTAGGAATATTGGGATTAGATTTATCTACGGTATTTATTGAAATTATGTAAGAAATATGTTATAAAATGAAATGCGTTGAAAATAAAACTGAATACTTTCCAGGTTAAAGTGTAAATCCAGTGACCTGAGCGGTGAAATCTGTCCTCTTTCCACGCTGCAGAAACACAACAGTTCAGTCCAGACATTCAAAAGGGTTTTATTTGTTTTTTTCCTCCATATTTTTCCTTTACCTTGCATTACACTCCGCTTAGTGAAGTCAGGCCTAAATCCACAAACCATCATAGTTACAATTTCAACTATTGTATAAATACAAAGCAAACACATAGGTGATGTCCAAAAAACATGAATGACATGAAACACGGAGGAGGTTACAGTACGCAATGGTTAGAGGGGGAGAAAAATAACGCAAACGGTAAGGTATTATCTTTTTTCCCCAGTTATTTATTTTTTCGGCTTTGGTTGTAGATGTTGCCATTTCTCACAACAAACTGTATGGAAATGATGGACAACGGACTTTAACTGACACATGTGAGCTGGCAACCAATAACTGAAGGGAACAGGAGACAAATGTGAGCTTTAACACTAAATCGCCTCATCTGTCAGAAAAACAAACAAACAACAAAAAGCACCAGATTTTAGGCATTCAGATGAGGTACTAAATCCCATGCAACATGTTTAAGTAAACTTCTCACTGTCAAGATTGGTTCTCTCCTTTACAGCAACAGTGTTTCTGTGCAAAAGTGTCTTCATCGAGATTGAGAGCATAATTAACAAAATCCACACAAAGAAAAAAAAAACAATCCGAGAAAAATATACATAAAGCTCTTATTAGCTCAAAGAAGTTTCCAAACAATAAATATGTTGAATAAATTCAAGCACACGCACAACTTCTCAGTTCAATCAGTCTGTATAAAGTAAACCGAATATCTAAACGTGTTAATGCGCTAAACCTTAGAGGGCGAACCTCCCTTCAAAGGATCTTATTTCAAGCAGTGATGCTGCATTTTGATTAGAAATGTGTCCATAAAGGTGCATTGCTTATAATAAGGATATAGTAGGTTGTTTATTATAATCTCTGGTTTTCTGAAGATTATATTTATTGGCTTTGTCCTCGTCTGTTCAAACACAAAAAACACACAGAAAAAAAATGCCTAACGAGCCAAACTGTACAACTGGAAAACACGTCAAAAAGATCAGGTTGGAAGTGTGCTTTTGTCAGTGCCCCACGCTGAATAATTATAAAGTGTTATCTTAAATAAATGCTGGTATATTTCCTTTAACTTTTATCAACAACCACATGCATTTGGATCGATGGATAAACATTAGGTTTGTTTTTTTTTTTTTTATTTATATTTGAAGCAGGAAAAAAAATCGAAGGGTTTTCTGGATTCCTCTCTTCTTCTCCCCCGTCGTCGTCAGTCAGGAGTTGGTTTTATGAAAGAGTTTTTTGTAAGAACATGACCGACTGGCTGTTTGTAGCAGAAGAGCAGCAGTGTCTTCTGTAGTTGTGGTTCCCTGTCCTCTGCTGGAGGCTTTCACAGTTTGTCCGTGTCAAGAAAGGATAAGAAAAATAAAACAACCGGAAAAAGTGTAAAAAAAAAAAAAAAAAACCAACATGAAGAAATGGGGGAGGAGTCCTGCCTCCTGCAGACCCGCTCTCTCCGCTTCAGTTTAGTCACTCGTCATCGTCGTCGTCCTCTTCTTCTCCGTCAGACAAAGAGGCGCAGGGTCGGATCTGCCTGTAGCCGTCCAGCCACTTCTCCACCATCTGAGTGACGAGCGGATGGTTGCGGCGGCGGGAGCTTTTCTGCAGCGCCACCAGAATGCCGCCCTCCGTCACGCAGCAGTCCAACCACTCTCTGAGGAGTTTCTCCTGTTGCTCTTCGTTTCCCATCTGAAAGAGAGCAGCGGGTCTTACTACACACCACGGCATCAATCATGCAAACCTTCAAAGTTTCTAACGTCGCTTTTATTGGGATGTTTTACCCCCTTATTCCCTGTCAGAGAAAGTCTCCATCACCCTACAGTAAAAGTAGTCACAAAAAGGAAGTTATGACAAAAAGGAAGATTCTCTGATATCTAAAACCGAAATACATTTTAAAAAGTCTTAAGATTTACAGAGGCTAATGAAGCTGTGAAGACTGTCCAAACCCCACTATGAAGACCAAAGAACACAGGTGAAGTTTAGAGGAAGATCAAAGCATTTAAACAAGCTTTGACCCTCTCATCAAGCATCATTCAAACAATCATCTGGGATATAAAAATTACATTAAACTACAATGTAAACTAACAGGCCATGAAAAGAATAAAATCAACCAGGAAGAAGCCAAGAGGCTCATGGCTACTCTGGAGGAGCGTCACACATCCACGGCTCCTGTGGGACAGAAGTTTCCCTACATTGGGCCTTTATGGAAATTGGGAATAAGGAAGATGTAGTTAAAACAACGATGCTAGAGACCTGATTTACAGCTTAATGCGAGAGATGAAAGGATGCTTCTAAGAAGTGGAAGAAGGCACCTTAGTTAGATGAGAAACATTCAAACCTGTGAGTTATATGATCCAAAAAAGAAAATAAAAGCAGTTTGTAGCAGCATTAGCCTTTAGAATTTATTTATTTATTTTTTTAAGCAGATTCCAGCAATCTGTCCTAAGCTGATGAAGTAGTGGAATCACACCTGCTGTATTTTGTGGACCAGAGTTCGTTTCCCTCTTAGTCAGAACTTTTTTTGCAGACTTGAGCAAATTCTGGGTTGCACTAAAAAAGGACAGACAGTGACCTAGTCCTTGCTAGTCTTTTCTGTCCAACGGGAGAGCAACAAAAGTCCCATGTGTGGTATTGTTTTAAGTTATAATCCACTGGCAAAAAAAAAAAAAAAAAGGATCTGATGAAGGGAACAACTAAAAAACAAGAAGAAAATGAAAATTTTCTGGTGTAAATACATCTGGAAAAACAATGATTACAGAGAATAATAAGGCTGTGGGGTGAAAGGTTCCCTTTCCTCAGGGACTAAACCCACAGCCGAAGCTTCAGTGGAACCATTCGGATATTTAGGGAAGGTGAATATATTTCTATGCCACACTTTACTGGACAACTATGCACCATTGGTGTTTTCACCAAGGATGACAAATTATTTTGCTGGTGCTCCTTTTTTCGTGACGATAACAAGAACTAATGAGCTAAACATGGATCTTGGATGATGAAAACATCATGAGTCATGGGTGTGAGTTTTTGGTGACGGGACGAGACGAGTGAAAATGTTAGCAGATTGTCTGTAGAATTTTTTAAATGCATTATTTTGCTGTGATGTGCTACG
Source organism: Cyprinodon variegatus (assembly GCF_000732505.1). Taxonomy (NCBI): domain Eukaryota; kingdom Metazoa; phylum Chordata; class Actinopteri; order Cyprinodontiformes; family Cyprinodontidae; genus Cyprinodon; species Cyprinodon variegatus. The sequence continues at coordinate 112,534 of NW_015150786.1, forward strand.
TAGTATTACATGAACTTGATCGTGCCACCCACCTGGTGTGCAGCGGTGTGCAATGTTTCCTGGTATTGACCATTACATGGTTTTTACAGGGACTCTAATTTAGTGCTTTTTAATGCTCTTAGAAATAATTTTAATGCCATCAACAATTACCCATGACTCTCATAATTACACGGCAAAATCCTTTGTTGACTTTACCGTCGACCGGCTGCAATCCCTCATTTTCCAGCCCCTTTTGTTGAAATAGCCATTTTCCCATTCTCTAGCTTTTTCTCTGCCTCAAGTTTCTTTTCCGATCATACAGCTTTACGAACAACCGGAAGAAGTTTTGTGTAAATTTATCGCAATATAATATATCTGACGAAATTGTTTTTAGACATTTTTTTTTTAAATAAAGCATTCTAAATGTCATAATAATCCCATTTAATGACTTTCAATGCCAATTCAGAATCTTAATTTAAAAAATAATTAATTTAGTGACTTATAATAATTTCTAATGACCCGTGGAAACCCTGCATTAAAAAATATTCTCTAGTTAGCATTTTTATTCAGTTTTGGTCTGGATTGCCTTGGCATTACAATTATGTAGGTTCTCTGTTCTCTGCCTTTATACAGCCTCTCTCTCAGGTCCTCAAGCTGGTCAATGAAATCCCAACTTCAAAGGTGGATCTTCTTACTTCCTGTGCCGAGAGGAAGTGGATGTGAAGCAGCTTCCTCTCGCTGTCGACCAGCGGCAAGAACGTGACCGTCTCATCATCGTCCGTGTTGAGGTTGGCGCCTGCGCCGCGATTGTCGAACCCGTCGTTCTCCATGGCTACCAGTGCTGAGAAGTGGCCTCGCGTGTAGCCCAGAGCGATGGGGCTCTTCCAGCAGAAACTCTGCTCCCACAAAAGAGGCAAGTACACACCTGATATAAAAGAAAAGAAAGAGTGGATTAGATCAAAAATAATAACAATAAAATCCTTTGTGTGAACATAAAATCTATTTAAGTGACAATCAGCATAGTGAGGAAAAAAAACATTCTTAAACCTGTCCCACTACACAGAATAACTGTGACAAATGTAATCGATGCCAATAAATGATTTTTGCCAATTAATCTACAAAGAGCTCCACTATATGAGCTCCATCATGCTACATTAACACCTAGATAACATCTAAACCAGCCAGCCGTCTATTTAGGAATGGAAATCTGCAAATTCCCATCAAAGGCAAACTATATATACTCCCAGGAGAACAATAGGAGCAAGTTGAGCTGGTATGCAGGGAATGTCAAAGAAACTCTTCTATATCCAGGAAGAGAAAGTTGATTTAAAACAAATGTGGAGACTTTTACAACTTCCAAAGCAGTTGTAGGTTATTATTTGTGAGCTTAACTATAGATCAGATGCGGTGTGAACATTTGGATGTGGTACATTTCTAAACCTTTAGATCGTTAGAGAATATTGAGTACTGATTCAAAGATTTCTGAAAGGACACTTAAGGATTTTTACTATGCAACTTATTGTTCATTAATAATTAGGTTTGACAAGATTTTGTGTAGAGTAACAACAATTTATACTGAAGAGTAGCACTACTTCAACATGTTTAATCTGTTGACACCTTAACCTACAGGGCCTAATCTGTATGTAGTCTAATTTCTTTATTAACCTGACCTTCAAATAGCTCAATGAGCTCAGCGGATAGAAAATAACAACAAAGATTTTGCACAAGCAAGAAGTCTCACTAACATAAACTCTTATTTGATTGGTTTGGTTTAAATGAGGCTCTTCTTTATCCATTAATGTTTCTCACTTTCTCGTTTTCAGGAAAGAATAAGACTGTTCAAATAAAAGCAAAACGTACAGTTCAGTAAAAATGTTACTCAAGTAATTGTAACTAGTTGCTATCCACCTGCTTAACTGGAACCTGCTGCCAGTGCTTACTTTAACAACGAACCTGATTTCTGTCTAGCAGCTCCAAGTCAGCACCAGTTCTTCAAATGACCAACCCATATAAAATCTGCTTCTCTTTGTGTTTCCCACTGGCTCCTGGCAACAGTAAATCACTGGTCCATCAGACAGACTTTACAGTAAGTAGCTGGCTCCCTCCAAGGACCTTCATCATGTCCAGCACAGTATAAGTAGGCGGCAAATTGAATCCAGACTGTTTTCAGAGTTAAGATTTATGGCATTCTATTGTCAATTAACCCTATATGGACAACATGAAGAGAAACTGAAATGCAGTTCTCTCACTCTCAAGATTAAGACAGTAAAGATCATCAGTAAAGATGATTATCAAGGATAGAAAAATGTAATCTAAATCAACCTTCTTGCAGACTACGCTTAAAAAAAAACAGGTTAAAAATAAGTTACATATGTAATTAAAAGTTCTCAAAGGCCCATAGGGACCAGTCCAATGCACATCCAAGGAACAATATTGCAAAACAGATCAAGTTTATAGTCTGGAGATGATGTTCATTTAGTACCTGAGGTTATGTAGCCTCAGGAACTAAATAAACATTCCTGCTTTTAACGGCTCTGACTTCTCATGCCTTACGTTATTATAAGTCACCCCCCTTTTTTCCAAGGTTTAAATCAAACAGTCCAAAAATAAACGAATTACACTAGAGTAGGTTCATTTATGTCAAGCATCTGAGCTATGCAGACACATGTAGGCTGCAGCTATTTTCAAAAGCGAGTCCAGTTCTTCCACACCCACGGAGTGTTATCATCGCTGCATGAGAGTCAAACAATGATGGCTCAGACAGAACCGAACGCTCACCTTGAAAGCGAGTGTATCCGAGCGTTTCGCCGCGGAAACTTTTGTAATACTTTACTCCGTAAACGATGATGGGCCTTCGAAGTATGTGTGCAAGAACAAAAATATGTGTCTGCTCCAAGCTGGATCCTGGCTGCAGAGCAAAGGCAAAACACATAACAGACAGAAAACACAACTATTAGGATAAAACCCTTTTAAAAATATAATAGTGGTTAAAAAGAAAAGGAAATAATTACGGAGCTTCCACACCCACTTTTAATGTATCCCACCCAAATGCTTAGTCTGTGAGCTCATTTAGCAGAGTGCTGATGACAGGCAGAATGCACTTTCCCAAGACGTTTACAGGGAATGTTTACGATGGCAAAAAGCAGGAAACTTTCTTGCATAATTCATGCATCATTAATGGGACTCCTTTTAAGCACAACAAGCTCATGTATTACATGGTAAAACGTTGCTGTTTGCCTGTAGGGACGTGTACCTGGCTGGCGAGGGACAGGATGAAAGCCCAGTCCTCCTGCCACTGCTCCTCTCGGAGGGAGAAGTGCAGGCCGAAACTCTGGGAATACCACGACTCCCACTCCTTCCAGCGGCTGTAAAACCTGAGGAAGAACAAACTGCTTAGACAGTTGGCTCTTCTTCACTTTAATCTTGCTCAGTCTGGGTTTTACAGAAACAAAAGGAGTCGAATGAGGCTCATGTTTATGTCTGATTCTCCCACAAGCAAAGGCTGCTGTCTGAGCCGAGTTTGATGGCGCAAGAGAAAATATGTTTTTTATTTTTCTTTAACTTCTTTATGCTCCATTATAAGACTGACATCCCTCCGAGCCCACGTTACACTCACACTATAGGAGGGTAGGACTGTTTCAGAGTGATAACTTTTACCATAATTTGGATGTTAAGAAACAACAAACACCAAAGAAGTTATTTAAATAATCAGGCTCAATAGAAACATCTTACTCTGCTTCAAAGACTGATAAATGTTTGGTTTTCAGAGCCAGTTAGGGATATTTCTAACGACCCCTTTAGTCAGAGCTGGGTCTTGATCAAGGCTTTTTAAGACAATTATATAGCTAAGTTCAACCTAGGTTCAAAATTAGGGCTGAGACAATTAATCAGATTAATCATGAGTAATTTATTATTCAGTAATCAATTACATAATCAATCCCCTGATTTAATTCTATAAAAAAAATTCTTTAAGGAATCTTTTGCTAGCCGATTATTAATCGAAAAAAAAATGATCAACAGATAAATCGATTAGCAAAATAATCGCACGTTGCAGCCCTATTCAAAATGAAATGCTACTTTTATGAAGCAGCAACACAAGCCTCCCAGTCACACTGATAAATGTTACAAGCTGAACAATAAGTGAGTCATGAAAACACACCAAACACTAATATTAGAGTTTAATAACGGCTGTAGCTGAATGTGTCGGGCTGATATTACTTTTAGAGACAAAGACAAGCAGTTTAGCTGAAGTGTTCTTAGTTATATGTGGACTAAATAGCACATTAAGGTTGTCCTGCAGAAATAAGGACAAACACCTCTAAATTAATCGACTTGAATGGATCAAATTAGGACACTGTGGCAACAAATATTAAATAATATTAACCTAAGAGGGCAGTAACTATTGACTTGGGTATCACTATTAAGTTTAAACAACCAGGTTTGTTTTGTTTTCTCTCTGTGTGGTAAAAAAATTATTTCTCATACATGGTTTATTAGTTTTTCTTCAATCCTCTGGTTAAAATATTGCTCTACCAGTCATAGGTGTTCCATCAGTCTGCTGAGCAATGTTGGGAAATGTCAAAAAAACAGCAAACTATGCATTGATACGGTTTTAAAAAACGCTGCAGGTCTCACCAATGTGAGCAGTCATGTAAGCTGTCGTGAAGAGTCTTGCGGAGAACGGAGTCCTTGTCGTAGATGCCCCATGTGGCCTGCAGCACCGAGTCGAGCAGGCAGTCCCCGGCCGTCCGGTTCCAAAGGGCATAGAGTCGACTGTCCAATCTTGATCCAAGCTCTATAGACCAGTTGATGATTGGAGACTCTTCTTCAAGCTCTGACCAAGAAGAAGGAAAGATTACATGGAAGATAGATGCTAAACTTATTGGTGAAACCCACATTAAAGGCATGTTCTAGTAGCAAAGCATACAGGTTAGAGAATACAACTAACAACACTACATAGTTAAAGTTTACCTTGAATCCCCAACTAAAACAGATCTTGTTTGACAAAAAAAAAAAAGAAAATCAAGGTTTTTATTACAAAATCAAACATTTGCACTGCAAATTTTCAAGTCAGTTTTTCCTAAAATAAGTGCATTTTTTCTTGTATCAAGCAAGTAAGTGAGACCAATGGAATTAGACAATTTACATATAAAATAGGGGAAAAAACTGCATTGTCTTAATCCAAGTGCATAATATCTAATGATCTTATTTCAAGGGTAAAAACACATATTCCATTGGCAGCTCATTTTATTTACCTACTCAAATTAAGGGTAAATACATTTTTACTTATTTTTAGATCTTAAACAGACACAAATCTAAAGAAAAATAAAATAAACATGCATTGGGCTTCTATTTCCAGTTTGTTATTATGTATGAAGACTGAACACAGCCACATTCATTCAACCAGGATCAAAGAAATCCCTGAAACTCGATTAGGCTGATTAGCAGAGAGATGAAACTGATTGAGGCAGACCGCCTGGCCAAGTGACAAGCTAAGAAACAGTGTTGGCAGGAGGGAAAATCCATGTAACATAACACTGCCGGCATGGGGGAGACCTCTTTGTTATTGTGCACAGGTTGTGAAAGGAGCCCGTGTGTTTGCCTAGCAACCGGGCTGTTGTCGGATAGATGACACTGCAGCAATAGGATGTAGAGCTGAGGGAGTGAATTATTTACCCTTTTGGACGTCTCGGTCCAGCACCTCATCAAAGAGCTTCTCCTGAACAGCAGGAGGCAAGTCCTCTATATCTGAAAAAAATAAAATAAAACTACATTTAACAGATGAGTAATATCATATTTAACTTGAGAATTGACTCTTTTACTCATGTTTCTCAAAGACCAAAAAAAACTAAAAAACTAAAGGATGTTTATTCTGATAACAGTCTTCCATTTCTGGCTGTTTTCATCTACAGCCAGCTTGTTGAACAGCAGATCTGAGGCACCTTTAAGCTTGTTCCTTCAGCTTATATAAATTAATGCCATGTCTGTATGATGGCTACAAGCAAGTCTTAGCACTTTCCTGAATAACATGGAAAAAACAATCCCTGGTTCACAACAAACAATAGGACAACACAATGAACGTATGTAAAGAAACTCTTACAAACACGGCTCTTACTAAATCCAGTTTTCTTACAGATTAGAAAATAAACAGCTGGATGGGTGGCTCTGTGTTTGTGCGAGAACAATGCTGAAAATGCAAGCCAAAGGTAGCCCCCATGTGCTTGCTGTTAGAAACAGACAACCGGAGCATTATGCCCCTCTCAGCATGCGAACAACACGCCGTTTCACACTCGGCAGGCAAACAAAACGCGCATTCTAAGACACGCTCAAAAGGCCAGACAATAAGCTGCTACAGCTGCAGAGCACCGTCAGCCTCTGGAGTTCCTGTAATGATATTCATGAACATGTCTGCACCAGCTGTTTGCTCTGACTCATTTGTTAGTGGATGAGGTTCTGACCTGCAGGTAGGGTAAAGGTGACCAGGTCAGTGAGGAAGTAGCAGGTGAAGTCACCCTTACGCTGGTGAAGAGAGGCCGCCACCTCACGACGAATCTGCTCGGTCAGCTCAGGACACACCATGGCTGGGATGCACTTGGCTGCCTGCTGGGACACCTGCAGGAGGAGGAGACAAGGGAGAGTAAGAGAAGCTTTATCTAGATGAAAACAGAGCAAAAGGAGTTTAAACATTACAAGTTATCACAACTTCCTGCAATCTTTAGCTGAGCTTTGGCGAATGAATCGTTTGATTTGGTGAGATTTGAGAAGCTTCTGCTGCTGAGAATAAAGCACACGTGACTTCACTGAAGTCAGCATGTAAAATCTAACCATAGGTGTGAACATCAGGGGGTTACTAAAAATAGCACACTAGTGCAGTAAGGAATATGATACAGATAGATGCTGGTACTGCTTCTAAAAAATTTAACTAATAAACAGTTCTAATTCTAAACTACAGTAGTAGCAATTCAAAATTTCCCCACTTTCCTTGGGCACTTGGCTAGTCCCCTACAATTCCTTTTTAAACATCTAAAATATTCTTTCTGTCATGATCTGTGGACACTAAAAACTAAAGAGAAGCGTTTTCTCCTCGTCAGACCCTGTAATTCAATGAAGGGTGGAGTCAGAATAAATAAATATGCACGCCCAGGAGAAGGCCAGTGGCTGGAAGTTGGAGGGGATTTTGCTGCAATTCGGCTGGCTTTTGACTAAGTTTTCTAGAAACTAAGAAGTTTTTCTTCTCATATGTTTTCCTTTACACTGAGAACACTCCTGGTTTGTTTAATATATA
>NW_015150786.1:120093-152604 GCF_000732505.1 Cyprinodon variegatus
TGTTTTAAACATATAAGAAAAAGGATAGAAGGAAACAGTTAAGTATCCACTGACTTAAATAAGAACGAGAAGAATGGGACATTGAAATATCTCTATGGACTCAAATGTGTTAAGTATACCTCAGGAGGAAATGATCCAAAAACAAAACTCCAAATAGTTCCATTTACTTTGATTGAGATATAACACCTCAAATATTTACACGACAATTTACCAAACTGTGAGATTATAGCTAATTTTACTGGAGGCAGTCAGAGCTTTGCTGCTGCCAGGATGGGGAGAAGAGCATATCTGTCTGTGGTATGCATTCAGCCAGCTGTGAAGCATTTTAGGAAAGTGATCCAGTGGTTACTCACTGCCCCTCCCCAGAGCAAAGAAACTGGGGCACTGACTGAGTGGGAGGAGAGGTGTGTATACAGATAATCTGGATCCACTAATGCTGGGAGGCAAACTGCAGTTAAACCAAAGCACATGCGCTGTGCTGGTAGGCTTATTTATCACACAAGATGTTGATGCACAGACTGAAAAGCAGAACTGCATTTTAAGGAAAAAGCTAAAGGATCAGGATGAACTATAAGGCTTCATGAATGCACTCCAATGGATGCAAGCACTGCAATAATTAAAGCAGGATTCACTGGATTTATTAAGAGTTCCTCTGATTCTAATAGTCAATGATTCATTCTAGTTGTATTCTTAACATATAAATTCCTGTAATTGGTTTGCTAATAAAGCAAACATTTTATTGATTTCTCTAACTACATTTTGCTGTGCAAATACAGAGAACCTTCCACAGGCAACTGTAGTTGGTCCATATCTTCATATATCATATCTCAGAGTCTGCGCTTTACACACCACACCTATGGTTGGCTCTCAGCAGCATGGCTTTTCGTGCTCTCGCTACTTAATAAACTCTATGTGGCTGATCATCCTCTGCCAGGGGTAAAAAATTATTTTGCCTAACTATCAAGATTTTATTTCTTCCAGCTCACAACAGATGATGCAAGACATTCTTTTATTTCTACAAAGAGGAATCCCTACATTATATCCAAAGAAACTATTTCATTGCATTTTGTTTATTTTTGGATAAAGAGCCCAACGAAAAAGGTACTTAGATCTTTATATAGTTTTAAATAGTTTTCGTTTTCATCTATTCAAATATGATGTAAATGTTTCCTGGTATTGTCATTAAAACATTTTCTCTGTTTCAATTAAATATTTCAACCTTTTAGTTAGCATATTCATTATATTCAGGTATGGATTGTCGTGGCATTACAAGGCAATTATGTAGGTTCTCTTTGTATTTATTTTATACCAAACCACTGTGAATTTAAATCTACTTTGACCCCTGAGCAGCGGTAACAAAGTGGCAAATTGAAGAAATAAAGCGAAATTTATTAATGTCTTGGTGACTAGTCAATGCACAACAAAAAAAGTGGAGGTGAAAAGAAAAAAAAAACATCTCTGAGCTCATGGAGAGCTGCAGAAAAAAAAGTTGCATCTTGGGGATTTAAATGCTATTATGGTTGTTTATCAGAGACAGCAATCACACGGAAGGAAGTTCAGAACATTAGAAAAAAAAACTACTGCATCTGTCAGTGATTTTTTATTGAAGGATCACCAAACCTACCAGGAGTTTAAATTGGTGCTTGGTTACAGTAAACAACTCCAAAGCAGCACACAGCAGTACAAAGTAAAACCAACGAGCTTATTAACTAACCTCCGTAAGCAGCACAGCCAGCATGTCCTGTCTCTGGAAGCGGATGGCCAGGTGGACCAGTGTGAAGCCGTCATCAAAAGCTGAGGGTCGGTTTAACAGTCGCACTTCGTCTGACGTCAGCTGCCTTGCTATGTCTCCTCCGGATGTCTTATAAGCCTCCACAGCTGCCAGGTCTCCTTCTACAACACCTTTCAGACAAACCAGTGGAAGAATAAAAAAAAGGTCATTCTACTACCATGCATAAAAAGGGACTCCTGTGTAGAAAGAGAAAACTATTTTATCACAAAACTGATACCAAGAAAAAACTCTCCAGAGCACATGCAGAGAGGGCAGACTGTACTCCAACAAAATGCAGAAAAATATTAGAACTGACACAGTGCTCTGTCTACAGCAGCTTCTACAGCTCTTAGATTGGACTCTTTTGAAGTACAGGAAGCACAATAATTAAAGGGGTAAACTATAATATGCTGTTTTTTGGTTCCTTTAGATCTGCAAAGGAAGTTTATGATGCATTAGATGAGACAGGTGCAGACTGTAGCCTCTGCTCTTTCATTCTGAGCACAAATAGTAAAAGCCTTTTTATAGAAAGATAGCACAGAAAACACACACAGCATCATATTTTCCCTTTAAAAATTATCTCTAAACATTTCAATAGGCCACACTGATGTTTACTACCGCAGTTTTTCTATTATGAGATCAGGTGCTTGATCTCATAATAAAATGTAATTAAAGTATACCGTACTTTGTTTTTAGATTTTAATATGAGACAGAAATGGTCAATAGGAACACAGACTGTCTATAAAGGTAAAGTGTTCCTGGAGCAGGACTGTGATAGTTCATTATTATGAAGAAATAAAAAGTTCAGCCCTCACAGATTAAAGTAAGTCATTTTTATTACGGTAGGTAAATTAACGCTGCGATTCTGATAAAATTTGGTTTCCTTTCCGATATGGTAACTATGTTGCAGCTTTGAGAATTGTCCGACACCGATATTGATAAGATACAAAGATACAATATTAGCACTAACCATACCAGCTTTTTTTTTAACTTATTTTATACTTTCAAATACAAGAAAAGGCTTGATAAAGTAATATTACTAAAACAGGGAACGAAAGTCAACAATTAAAGGTGTGAAAACAACTGCCCCATGTAAAGTTAACCAAAGAGTTAGAGAAACTTTTAATAGATGCAAAGTCTCCATTAGAATGAAAATAGAAACATAGATATTATCCAAAAGGAAACATTTTTGGCTAATATCAATCCAATATTTATATCGGAACGGGAAATTACTATTATTTAATACTGACAAGTTTTTTTTTTTAAACAACCTAATGCAGAATGATGAACTTAACTTGTTTACTGATTTGCTGAATGTATTATTGTTGTAGATAGAGGTTGAAAAAAGTCAAGTTATATATATACGGTATATAATGCTCTACGTATGCTCCCTTATGTATCCACAGCTTCAAACCACGTGGTGTAGAGAGCCTGAAGGATTCTTACATAACAAAACTCTACTGGTTGCAAACCAAGCAATTCTTATAGATAATTATATGGCATCCAATGATAGTACGGCCTAGATAAGCTTTTTTTTATAATGCTCTGTGTGAATCAGATTGATTTTATTGCCCTCAATAAAGTGTCTGCTTACAAGGTCAAAACATTCTTGACTGGGAATCACAACCAGTTTTCAATACTAATTCCTTACAAATTTAATTTGGTTTATTTATATAGAGCCAACTGGCTGCACATGTAGTTCCAAGATGCTTTGAAATAAAAAGCAGGGGGGAAAAAAATCAATTCAATCCCATCTTACAGAGAGATATAGAAGTCACATAAATACACTCCAATTGATCTTAGTTGTCAAATGATGCACTCAAGTCCAGCTCGTTATTTAGATTAGTGAAAACGCTCTATCTAATGAACGCAGCAGATTACATTGAGTCTTTCACTCTGAGCCTTCACTCCTCCTGGTTAAGCGTGGTGCGACAGTGGACAGTCACAATTTGTCATTGATTTGGAAAAAAAATACTTATGCTGAGCATGCATATGGCGACAGTGAAGAGGAAAATTCTTCACTAACAGGAAAAAATCCAGCTTGATGCAAAGGGCCATTTGTAAAGATTTACCAGGGGTTTAAGAAGAGAGAGCATGCATATACAAAGAGCCCAAATACACAGATTGAGAAGTTATTTCTAATAAATAAATAAATAAAAGGTAATAGCAGCACTAGCTTTTTTAGTGGCTTCATCTACGAAGGAAATCATAAAGACAGACACTCTTCACAGAACATTGATTGAAAAGCCGCTCAGAAACAACAACAACAACAAAAAAATCTTGAACAGTTTTCCGCAAGGTTATCTGATGGAAATTATGAATCTAAACTTTCTAACAATTGCACAAAAACAAACTGTAACATAGTGAAATGCATGCGGCTATGCAATCATCTCAACAAAAACCTTTGTTGAGCATTTAAGCAGAACAAACAGTTTTTGATTGTTATTATGACAAAAACGAATCAAACAGGAAAGAGGAAACTAGTCACTACGCCTCACAGTTAAACAAACACACTCTTCCCATTTCCAGCTCATACAGTAAATACCCCTGCAGCACCCTCTGGTACATTTGACAGCATCAAACACGGCTCAGCTTTTGTTCTCACGTCAAAAGGACCACACATAAAGCTTTTCTGCTTAAACTGTGTACGAGTGGGAGCTGGAGAGACACTAAGTGGGTGTGCCATGTGGAGCTGGCTGGCACAGACAGAGCTGAGAGGAGAAATAGTGTACAACAACAGAAAGGGATCGTCACCACTTCCTACAAAATACTCCATTAGTGTGGGTGTGCCTTTAGCCCTACTACCAGAACTGGACAGATAATTTGCTTAAACTAAAAAATAAAACACACGGGGAAGTGTACTCTCAGAGACGGACGGATGAGAGAAAATGAATCGGGTTAAATGATAGTGGTTTTCCTCCACCACCCAGTTACATTAACATAGGGAGTGATGAAGAAACAGAAACACAAACATAAACTACCAGACAGGTGTTTGCTTTAAGGTCTGATCAGCAGGTTTAACTGCCTACTTTTAATGTAAAGAACTTTTCAGGCTTATATTTGCAAAGATGAGTTAGACAACTGAATCTTCATTTGAGCTTAACTTCCCTTTTTGCAAACTCTAAGCTATTCTAGCTGTACGTAAGCACATTTAAAAACATTTCCTAATGCTGTACCTTTTCCAGTAAACGGAGGTAAGGGGTCACTAGCACTAGCTTTAGTCCAACTATGGCTCCTGCTCCATTTCCCTGGATACTTTCCCACCTTTGCCTAATTTTCTCCTCTCCATGTCAGATGTTCAGTTAGTCCTCTGCCCCCTTTAGCAATAATAGGTTGTTCCAGGTTGTGATCACCATAGAACCAGACTAAGCAGCTAGTAGGTTCACAGTAATGTACAGTTCCTTCAACAGGTCCAGGTCCCAGCATGGCGGGGAGTGCATAGAAAGCATATTCATAGCGAAAAAGTGGCCTCTGTATGAGGTCTCTCACCTGATCCATCATAAGCAATTTGCACAGCGGGAGAAAAGCTCCACTCCTTTCATTTCACCATGTCATCACATAGAAGGAGCTTGTAACTGCTGCTTGTTGGTTACAACTCAACATGGTGGACTTGGATTTTATGGAGTAAGTCACTGAGCTTTATTTATTACAGAAAGCCAAACAGTGGCGCCGGCGTCCATCAGATCCTTCAGAAATAGTCCCAATTCGGGATTCTAGGAGCTACGGCTGGATCAAGGTCTCTTCATCATAGTACTTCTGTCTGACCAGGACCTGAAACCATTATCCCGCTTGGGTAAGGATTAGCTAAACAACAGAGGTAAGGTGAGGCGGCGCTCCGGAGCTCAGATAATAGCAGCAGGGGATCGGAGCAGGAAGCTGGTTTTGCACCAAGTACACAGTAAAATTTGCAGTGTTAAAGCAACACTTTAAGAGTGCATTTGGTACCACTCGGAATTAGTGTTAATTAGAACTCTATGTACTGTATATCTTACTCCAGTGGTTGTTGTAATAACTCTAATAGAGTCACTGTACTTTAACACTACATATTTAACACTGTGGGATTTACTGTGTAACTTGTGGTCCTGTTTACCAATGAGGGGAGATTGCAGTAGAGGTTGATAGATGAATGTGACTGCCACCGTAATGCAGATGCTGCACCAGCCTGTTGTGGTGAAGAGGGATGCGAAATGACAGAGTCCTCAATTTACCAGTGGGGCTATAGGCGCACCCTCATCTATGGTCATGACATCTAGACCATGACCCAAAACACAAGGTCCCATATACAAGCAGCTGAAATGAGCTCCCTCTGCTGGGTGGCTGCGCTCTCCCTTATGCTAAGTTCAGACCGCATGCTACAGAAGCAGCAAAAATGCAAGTTTAGCTCTGAGGCTCAGCTGAAGCATCTTTGCTGCTCTAGCTGCACGGTCAAAAAGTGGGTCTTTTGCAAGTGGGCGGAGCTACCCTATTCTTCCCCCTATCTTCGCCTGTAACAATGGCAGTTGAAATCGAAATAGTCACTTGGATTATTTTAATAAATAATGCTACGTTCAGACCACAAGGGCTGGAAGCAGCAAAAAAGCTTCTGCGGCTTCATTCTTTATGCTTGTATACATTGAGGCGAAGTGTGTCCAGATGCGTCTGATGCTTCTGCTGCTCCTGTGTTGAATAGCAGAGAGCGGCTTTGCTATAGTTGCTGTTATATGTGGGCAAAAAGTAGTTTTAATATGTTTTTAAGTGAGAAGGTCCGCCTGAAAACATCTGTGCAGTCAGTTCATTAAGATTACATCCCTGCTTTCAAATATTATTTCGCTGTCTGAGCCGCTCAGATCCCCGTACACCGGCGGTGCGCTGTCACTGCGTTCCTGTTCAACAGCAGCCTCTGACCCGGTCGACTCTTGGAGAATATCCGCTGCTGTTCGTGGCGGCTTGAAGGAGATGTTAGCGGTTTTCATGTACGTAATCCAAACTGCAGGCACCAGAATACTAAAAGTACACATATTTTGCTGGAAGATTTCGACATTTTAGGTTAATTCAGTTGTTAATAAACTGGAGTGACCATAGTTCTCTGCATCAGCAGAGATTCGTGTCAGCCATTGACTTTGCATTTAAACTAACTGCTTCTGATGCCTCTAGCGCATGTGGTCTGAACGTAGCCTAAGAGATAGGGTGAGGAGCTCGGTTTACCAGGAGAGGCTTAGAGTAGAGCTGCTTCCGCTTACTGTGTTTTAAGTTACCTGTAAAAACGGTAACTTATCAGGGGGAGTTGTTAGGTTTATTCTTTATACATCATGTGCATTGTTACTTTGTTAGCCAGATTAGACAGAGTAGAAGGCCTTCCTTCACATGGTGGATGTCACTGTGTGTACAGAGGCCATCTAATCAGGACAGCCTTTGTGTCTTTAAAAATACACAGGATATGGGCACATCTTGGAGCTTTGAGCTGATAGAGGAGAGCTATGTTTAATCCTGTGGTACAGAGGCAAGATGCTTAAAGGTCAAGGCATGGATGGCATGTCATTTTCTAATACGGACAGCTAAGCATCCACCTGATGCAAAACATGGACTCAAGTTATAAGAAGGAGGAGATGACCTTGTTCGGTGCTTTATTTTGGCTCAATCTTTGCCGGACGCTCGCTGACGTTTTTTGAGCCCACAGCTGTGCCGATTTCAAGCCATTTCTCTGTCCTGTAACGACCTGACCTGGAATAAACGCTGTTACTTTTTTACTCCTGTTTTATAGTCCTTTCTTATATGGTTTTACCCAGTCTGAGTTAAGAGTAGTAAATAGCTTGCTCCCAGGTAAAGAACCAGTAGGGAAGTTTCAAGCGCAACTGCCTTCAGGGGGACCTAACTTCCATATTAAACATCCTGCACATCAAGAAGAGTAAGCTGAGGTGGGTTGGACATCTTTTTTAGATGCTCCCTGGACATTTCCCTTTTGAGGTCTTCCAGACATTGCCCACTGAAAAGAGGCCCAATAGGAGAGGAGGCCCAGGGGACAACAGCGGGACTGACAACTCAAGACACACTGGGGGACGTGTCCAAGGAGGGAGGCTTCCAGCCCCACAACCCGATCCCAGATAAGCAGAAGATGGCAAGAAACAGAATGACATTCTCCCAATATATGATTTCCTATTTAAAATTCATCAAGGGTTTATATCATATCTACCAAACAGATGCGACCCCCAAGTTCCTGGAGATTAAATCTATTTGGAATTAGTAGCATAAAGTTGTGACTTTGGAAAAATAAATGAATACACCTTCCAAATCTGCTACATAATAATGTAGCTTTACAGATATGTTTGTGTAACTATTTGAATAAAATAGAAAATACTACAATTCAAGAAAATCACAAGACATGCAAAAAGGTTATAATGCTTTCAATGTGAATGTTGCCATTGGATACATTTAAAGTGTGCTTTTAGCAATTCTTTTAACAGAAATAGCCGTTAAAGTTGTTATACCGTATATTTATTTAGTTTTCCATCCCAAAAATGTATCAACAAATTATTGCAACATACTTACGTAAAAAAAGATACTTTACAAAAAAAAATAAACAGATTGAATCTGTTCCTGTATTTTTTCCAAATTCTGCCAAGTGGCCGTTTTATAATCAAGATCTGAAAGTGCACTCAGTCGGAGATGTTTGCCAAACTTCAAACATCTCATTTCAGTTGACAGACATCTAAAAACCCACTCTGACAAAGTTAACGTTTGACACATAAAAGCTTGTTAAAAAAAATGAAAACAAAACTAATGGGTCTTCAGAGAGCATAGAACAGTATTCGACAGAACGCGGCTCAGACAACATCACCACCCTTCTGCTCACGCAGACACTCAATATCTCCCTAAATTAAGACGCATCATGTTGGCATTTTCTGTAGCTTTTAAAAATCTCAATGTGTAGCTCTTTATGTATTTAAATCCAAGGTCAGGCTGCATAATGTTAAAAAAAAAAAATTGTGGATGCTGGTTTTACTGGAAAATATGCAATTATGAAATCCCAGCTCATTTATGCATCCTACTTGTTTTCCTTATCCTTATTCCAAACTCTTTGTGATCTTTAGCATATTGGGCACTGTGATTTCTGTAAGGTAAGTGTATCAATTAATGTCAGACACTTTCAAACTGTTCAGATTTTCAAGCTTCAAAATTTTTTCAGATCAGTGTCGAAGTTTGCTTTTGTTTTCTGTTTGGAAAAATGTATTTCAAGTTCTTCTTTGTCCAGTTAAAGTACTAGAAGATGCTGTGAAAGCATTTGATTTTTCATTCTGAATTTATTTTCCTGATGGCAGGAAAAGCGAGTTACCAGAAACTCCTCATGTCTATGATTTCCGGACAAGCTGATTGACTAATCAGCTGATAATTAGCATTATGTCTCTACAGAGCTGTGGGTGATAATCACCAGTATTGCTCTGATCAAGAGGCAACCATTGGTTGCTTTGAATTTCAAGTATTAAAAAAGTAGTCCATAGTAAATACAGGCTTTTTTTAAACATAGTAATTCTACACTGATATGCTAGTTTGTTCTTTACAAACCAACATATCAGTAAAGTGAAACAAAAACAACCAGGAGCTTTAATATTAAACACTCCACAAAAAAAAGAGATAAATCAAACTAGTAATTACATAAATACAAACCAACCTAACGCAAAAACAGCTGGTAATAATGAGAGGCTGTCTCTAGTTAATTAGCCTTTTACTAATTAGCAACGTAAACAGAGACAGCAAGGTGGATATATAACAACCCCAATGGTCATAAAATATCACATGTACGGAAAGCTATTTTTGTATTTTTTATGTATATCCTTGATATGCAGTTTCATCTTTGCAAGCAAGCGTGAATTTCATTAGTAATTAATATTTTAAAGGTTTACCAAATGCTAATAAATATGCTCAACTACACAGCTTTACCTTACAATTTCCACCTGTTGTATTATCAGATTGCGAAAAATATTATTTTTAAACATCTGGGGTTTTTTTTGCAGTTTGAAGCCTGGTTTTTTTTTTTTTTTGCATATGTAATTTAAAAAATCCCACAGGAAATTAAGGCAAGACCTGTCATGTTTGGACACGCCGATTGAAGTCAGCTTAGTAGATTAAACTATTCAGTGGGATTTATTATAAGTGAAAGTAAACAAATCCTGGTTTGTTGTACAATGTCCTGTGGCATCACAGATGTGTTATTGGCAGGTATGGTTATTCTTCTGTATCTTTCCTGGTAAAGCTTATTATGAGCATTTCAGGAAAAGAAGCAAAACTCATTCCCATCGTACCCATGAAGTGATCATTCATAAAAAATACTTTATCAAGCCTAAGGTGCATTTTAACAGGATTTTTGCCAATTTTATGACTCATGTGAACTATAAAAATGACCAAGTTAACATCATAACTTACTGAAGGGCTAATAATTATTTCCCACTATAGCCTAAGCAACTCGAGTCAGCTCTGGCTTTAGGCCTTTCACACCTACAGATTATTTAGCTTTAACTAATCTTTCAGGTTTTGGCCAGCCCCTCAAACCTGGAACATTTTCACATGACAAAAAAGCTGTTCATAAACACTGTAATTAAAAAGACAAGTCATTTTAATTCTGAGATAAAACTACAATTGACCACTATTAGAAGGCTGAATGGTGGCCATAAGACATTCCTTCTGATTGGAGAACCAATATTAGCTTAAGGGAATAGTACACCCAAAACATGATTAGCCTTCATTTTCTACTCACCCCCATGCTGAACAACACTCTGGAGTACTTTTTTGATATCTCAAATGCATCTGGAGATCTGGGAGGCTTCTTGCTGTCTGCTGACATTCAAATAATGGAGGTCCCCAGCGCCCGAGGCAGAAAGGTCCATAAAAGTCCACAAAAAACGTGTCAATATTCCTCCATACTGCTCGTCCAATGTATTCCAAGTGTCCTGAGTGGGTAGCATCCAGAATTTACTCGAAACGAAGTCATTTAGAATGTTTTAGGGCCTAAACAGTAGTGTATAGGATTTCCTAAAAGCGCGCGCCTGCGAGTTCACGACGCTACGGAAGCCGGCAGACCAAACCAGATGAAAGTGCGGATTCAGCGTCTGCTCTGCCGATAATGCAAGCGTAGAAGAAGAAGTTCCGCTTTTTACCTGTTTATTTTCTGCCGTGAGCCAGGTGAGCACGAGGTTAGTCTCTCTCAGAGTTGCAAAAAGCTTGCATTATTGGCAGAGCAGACGCTGAATGCGCACTTTCATCTGGTTTGGTCTGCCGCGGTTTCCGTAGAGTGGTGAACTCGCAGGCGCGCGCTTTCAGGAAATCCTATACACTACTGTTTATGCTCTAAAAACATTCTAAATAACTTTGTTTCGAGTAAATTATGGACGCTACCCACTCAGGAGACTTGGAATACATTGGACGAGCAGTATGGAGGAATATTGACACGTTTTTTGTGGACTTTTATGGACCTTTCTGCCTCGGGCGCTGGGGACCTCCATTATTTGAATGTCAGCAGACAGCAAGAAGCCTCCCAGATCTCCAGATGCATTTGAGATATCAAAAAAGTACTCCAGAGTGTTGTTCAGCATGGGGGTGAGTAGAAAATGAAGGCTAATCATGTTTTGGGTGTACTATTCCTTTAACGTGACCAACTTAACTTAAAGAAATCCTTTTTTGTGCACATCTAACATAATGCGTGCATGTTTCTCATTAGGCTATAAAGCTACTATTCTAGGCATGTCAGTTGTCAGTTGCCTGTACTGTGACAGTGATGACTGCTGAAAGTTGGACAGTGCTTCAGTGATTCTGACCACTCTACTAACTCCTAGCATGTCTTTCCTAGCATATGCAAATGAAAACTGTAATTAATGACATTTAAAATATGATAAAAACGACATTTTTGAAAAGCTAAAGGGTTTTCATGGGGTTTCTAGAGCAATTCTGGTTTTCAGATCCGTCTTACTTGGGTAAGTGAATTCCTGTGAAGAGATAGGCAGGGACTAAAGGTCACGCTACACACCCTAAGCAAAGAGAAGAAACAAGCTAAGAATGTGTTTCATCCGAGAAAAATCCTGTTTTACTTATGTTCATTAAGTCACCAAGCCCTCTTGGCAGCTTCTGCATCACTCAGTAGGTGGCAAACTGTGTGGGGAAGTTTTTCCCCAGTCATCGAAAAGGAATCTTAAGAATCCACAGAATTGTGTGTCATCTGGATGCAAAAATATATATAAACTCTTTTCAAATGCTTTATCTTTCAACTTGTAAAAATATTCTGTCAGATTGTTTTAGCTGCATGTGAATTAACAAACATGACTCTATATGAGGTCGTCTGATACGACATCAGCTGAATTGAACCTTACCAACACACGCGTTGAGGAATAGCCAATCCGTCCTCCTCATCCTGTTCTTAATCTGCTTCAGTTTTTTGAAATCCACTTCAAGCTCCTCTTTGCTGCCAATCCCAGCTCCTGACGCCAGTTCAATCCTCTGAAAGTCCATGTTTACTTCAGACTCCCGTTTCTCTGATGGAGGCGACCTCCTCTGGCTGCTGCTGCAGCCCACCACTCCCCCTACCACACACCCTGTTCCCTGCCCAACAACACCCCTCCTGTTGTCCCTGTCCTGCTCGTTAAGCTTGGAGCAGGGCTGGTGGCTCTCCGGCTCTGACGCCAGTTCGATGGGTTCGGCGAGGAGACTGTTGGGCCTAGGATGGTCGCACACAACACATTTGAGTGCCTTGGCCCAGTTTTCATAAGTGCATGCAGTGCAGGTCCAGTGCTGTGTGTGGGTGTTGAGCCTGTTGCGGTCATTATATTCCTCACATGGGTCTGTGGTGACGATCGGTGTAGTGGGGCGGCACCCGGAGCCTGAGGTCTGTGGTGTTTCCGTGGGGCTCCGTGGCTGCCGAGCATGATGCCCTTGATGAGATGCATGGTGCCCATGTTGTTGTTGTTGAGCCTGCTGCCTCTGACACAAGCACTGGGTGCAGCGGATGGCTCGAGGCCAGTTCAGGTAGGTGCACATATGACATGACCACTTGCTGCTCGTCTCTGGAACATCAGCAATGCGAACGCGGGGTCTCGCACTGGAGTCTGGACAAATAAGCAGGCTGGATCCCCCCTGAGATGGACTGTTGCTGAGGTCTGCAGGGTCCCACTGATGCAGGCTAGCATCTAGGGCCGGGCTGCTCTTAAAGGGCTCCTCAGTAATGATGGCACCCCCGCTGGGCCTCTGAGCTCGGCACATGGTGCACTTGATGGCTGACGGCCAGTTCTCGTATGTGCAGTATTCACAGGCCCACTTGGCAACCAACTCTGTCATCGTCGCGCTGCCGCAGAAGGAGGCTTCCAGCCGTTCAGCGGGACTGGCAGCTCCACTCTCAAGGAGGTCACACAGCAAGCAGCTCGCTAGGGGGAAAAGAAAAAAGGGCAGCAAATCTCAGTCATTATTTATCATAACAGCAAATGTGTGCAGAAAACAAAAAGGTTTCAGCAGCTAACATTTCTACGCATTTAGCTTTGAATTTCTCTAAAGCTGCAGCAATGATTCCTGATATTTCTCTTCAGCTCTGGCACTAACTTTAACGCACACTATAAGTTTCAACACACACGGCAGGCAACTGTGCCCTACAGCTGAGTTGGGTAATAAGAGACAAGGACATATGAAACACAACACTCAGCTGGGAAACCACTGAATGATTAAGACACTAACAGAAGCAGTGAAACTGGATGGATCATGAGAGACTGGCCCCCCGACAGGTTTGTGTAAATAGCTCCCACCCCTTTAATATAGAGGAGACTGTGAGAGATCCAAAGTGCCTTTTTGAAGTTGTTTCGCACCCTACTGAAAAAAATATTACACAGTCTTGAAAAAGTATTCACATCCATTGAACCTTTTCAATTTTATTTCAACGTATGCCAAAATGAGTTCTTCTACTTTTATATAATTGCTTAAACCAATAAATGCCTACATCTAAATATTCAAAAAATAGGTCTTAAAGCCACACATTGTATATTTCTACCAGATTTAATCATCTCTACTTTTTCCCTGTTCTCCAAAGTCAAAAAGAGGTCAAACTTGGAAGGACTGGATGGGTAGCATTTGCTTATAAAAAAAAAAAAAAAAATCAGCTTTTTTTTTAGCTATAGAACAATGTTATTCATTCAAAACCATGCAAAAAGTTTTCTTTTGATTAATTAATAGTAGAGATTAGGGATGGAAGTGTTTATGAAAATCGTCCGAACCGTTCGGTTCGACTGTCTCGGTTCGGTTCGTGTGTGTTGCGTTCGGTTCATGCGCTGCTCCTTTTTTTCATAGGCGAAGCGTTTACACTCCAGAGCAGAAGGTGGCGGTACTGTGACCAAAGCCAACCACCAGTAATAAACAAGAAGAAGAAGAAGCGAAGCAGCATAGCCGGGTGTAGTAGAAAAAAATCAGTTGATGTGGAGAATTGTGTGGGTATGGCGAGTGGGAAAGAACAAGAGTTGGAAGACGCGCCAGCAGCACTTTATAGGTCTGCTGTATGGGACCACTTTGCATTTAGAGTGACCTACGATGACGGCGGAAAGAAAGTTGTGGATAAAAACAGTGTGCAAGCATTGTGCAACAGGTTTTGTTTATGCTTTTTTTTTCTCGGTGTAACAATAAACATATACCGAACCGAAAACCTTGACCATGAAACCGTGAACCGAACCGAACCGTGGATTTTGTGAACCATTCCACCCCTAGTAGAGATGTAAACAAATATTCAAATGTTAATAAACGGTTTATTAGATTTAGGGCTACAACTAATAATTATTTTGCAAATCGATTAATCTGTCGATTATTTTTTATATATAGTATATTATAGTATATTATTTTTTTTAGTATATTATTCTTTTTAAGTCATTATATGTGAAAGAAAAAATCCTTAGTCCTTCTTGAAACTCAGGTTTGAAAGTAAGGGATGCTTACCTTGATCAATCACTTTTAGATTAATTCATAATTCCAAAATGTGCCCTCCTAATTACCGCATGTCTGAGTAATCTTGGTGAGTTCTGCTGTCTGAGCAGCATACCTTCCTTGACCTGTGAAAACCAGTGTTTGGAAAGTATGTAATGCTACGTTCACACCGCACGTGATTGAAGCAGCAAAAGCAGCTGGTTTACATGCAAAGTCAATGGTTGACGCACATCAGGGAGCATCAAAAGGTGCTGCAGCGAGTTTCGAGCAGCAGGAGCAGTGTCTTGACACATCTGGGCAGCGTGACCGGCTTCACAAGCAGCAGCTGCTGGAGTTGGAAAAATGGAAAATTTGCTCCTTGACGCGCCACATCAACCAATCAGCACTGCTGCACAGCAACGCTGATGCAGATCGATATGATCACTGCGCTTAAACAGTTTATTAACGCCTAAATTAACTTAAAATGTAGAAAACTGCCGGCAAAATTATTTTGCTTTTATTATTCTGGTGCATACATGGAAACTGTCTTCCAGCAGCCACGATGAGTAGCGAAAAACACCCAAGAGGGCCAGAGGCTTCTGTTGAAGGGGATTTCAAGTCACAGCGCATCGCCGGTGTACAGGGGTTTTGTGCTGGTCCTACAGCGAATTAATACTTGATAGCAGGTTCGTAATCTTGATGAACTGAGTGCACAGATGATGGTTTGAGGTGGACTTTCTCACTTAAAAACATATTAAAACTACTTTTCACCCACTCATAACAGAAAATATAGCAAAGGCACTCTCTGCCACTGAACACAGGAGCAGCAGACGCATCTGTAAACACTTTACTGGACACACTTCAGAAGCATAAAGGTTGGTCTTAAGGCGCGACAGTCTTCAATGTCTACAAGCATCAAAGATGAAGCAGCTGGCGCTTTTCTGCTGCTCAAATCACGTTAGGTGTGAACGTAGCATAAGAGTGCCCGATCCAGCTAAAAGCTAACCGGCACTGTAAACAAACCCCCACTTTCCCAGCCAATCTGTACAGGGCAGCAACCACTCCTTTTTTAGCTTATTTCCACATTTACGAAAATTGTTTTTTTTTGTTTTTGCCAGAGAGAGGTCTATCTGCTCAGCCTTTAGAAGTGACGCTACATGGAGAACCTTATGAAATGAGCAACCAGGCAGCTTTGTGTTGACAGAAAGTGTTTTTTTCCAGGATCATAACCAAATGACTAAATTTTATAACTTTGTGCCCATGTCGTTCTAAAGGCGATATTTCATAATATATTTGCTGATATATGAAATGATTTAAATTGGCTTTAAGTTTCTACTTTGACTAGACCTTTCAATTATCTGACTACATGTCTTTTTAAAGGTTTATTATGCCCATACATGTTTTTTTCTCCATAATGCTGCTAAAATGTTTTTGTTTTTTTCTGGCTATTTCCCTACCTTACCTTAGAGTTTCCCTGACCTCTTGTCTGATTTTCCAATAAATACTCTCCTTGTGTGACCCATGATGTCTGGTTGGTGGTTAAGGAATTTATAAAAGGGCATCAGCGTAAAAAGGGTTGAAAAACTAAAAACAAAACGTTTCTTGTAATTTGTTTAAATACTATGATCCTAGAACCATTCAACTTAAAAATTTCACACAGCCAATTTGCACTATTATTAGTTCTATAACTACTAGTGGTAAAAAATTGATAAAATCTGACAAAATATGAAATGATTCAAGATCAAATGCATTTCTTCACATTAGATCTTTCTTTAGATGTCGCTTTGTGTCATTTTTGTAGCTATATTCTCTTTCTGTATAGCTTATATTTTCTTTAAATGCCACAGTCTACTTTCTAGATTAGTTTGTTTACTTTGTTGAAAATGTATTTTTATGGCATTTAAGGGAAAATAAGCTCATGTGTCTTTATTTGTGGGTCAGGAGTCAGATAATCCAACCATCCATATGACTGAAATCTGCTTTTTCTCCAGGAGCTAAGTAGTACAATCATGTAAAAGTGAAAGAATATCATCTTGCCCAGAGGAACAGACAGGAGAGCTGTAGGAGGAAAGTTGACTCTCAGCTCCAAGGGGAGTAACATTACTCTGTTTACACCACGCCTCTAAGTTTACCAACAAACCGTGAGAAATTCTGCACAACTCTGCAAAAAAAGATGCAATTTCCAGTCAATACTTTTAACTAATTTAACTACCTGCTCAGTTTTCCCCTGAAACAGTACCGCTGTGTCCCTAGCTACCAGCTGGTGGCTACTTTACATCACAACAACCCTCTGCTGGTTCGGTTGTCAGCCAGAAATTACAGCAGAGCTAGCCCGCTAACACTAGATTATATTTGGCCGTAACCGCCTGACAGGCCCGAGTCAGTAGTAAAAGAAGACGGTTAACCCTCACCTCTGCTCCGCTGTGTTCATGCTCCTCTCCCCGGACGGAGAACCCCTCTCCTCCGGCTCCGAACTCGGGCTTCTCCTCACTTCCACGACACTAACCGCATATTTACTGCTTTCTGGGGGAGGGTTGCCGTTGAACTGGCAGTAACTGTACGGTCCGCTGAAGATTACCCCCCTCCCTCCCACCCCCCCAAAGTCCCGTCCCTGTTTCGCTGGTTCCGATGCTTTAAATCATTTTAATCCGCTCCCCCCCGATCAAATCCCAGGTTGACGGGCTTTAATGGCGGCGGAACAGGGGGGAGGAGGGAAGCAGACGAAGCAGGGTTGAAAAATACACTAGAGGGGAAAGCAAAGAGGGCTCGAGCCGTGTTAGAGCTGGAGGCTGGATCAGGATTTTACCACCTGAATCCGCCAGCTTCGCTGATTGGTTGCTTTTTTTCTATATCCATTGGAAACGACCAATCAGATTCTACGTCTTCCGTTCCTGCTGTTAAAAGGCTCGGAGGATGCATAACATAGCCGAATGTAGAAATAAAAACAAAGAAGTACTGACTTTAAATTATTGCCTCTTTGTAAGTAAGTGTTTCATAGAATATAAATATTTTTTGAGCATCGTAATGCGTTGGATTTATAGCAAAACAGCCACGTGGTATCTCATCAAAAGGGATGATGTCATCGTGAAAATGCTGCAGCGAGCAGTCTGCAGCAATGGATAACACAACAAGTGCAACAGTTCTCAGCTTGAGGTTACTGTCACCATGTACGAATAGATTTCTCATTTACAGCCCATCAGCAGAGGCGTAGCCAGAACATTCTTATAAGGGTGGCCAGGCAATAACCAATAGATAGGCACCAAAACCTCACGGTCAATCTACACTGTTCCAACAGGAAGATTAATGAGCAAAACATCCATATTCTCTAAATTAATACAAACAATACTTTCCCACAGCCTTTGCTTTCTAATAGATGAATATATTAAATTATCCGTGCTTTCTAGATAAAAGGTATAGTGGGTAGAATTCTTTCAGGTTTGAGTTTTGGGTGAACATCTTTTCCATTTTCATTACTTACCTACTTTCATCAGTAATCATTCTGCATAAATTTGATATTTACAAGTACTAATATCTACATGAATTCATTATTTAATACCTTTTTATTGAAATAGTTATCTATGATTTCACTGAAGACTCCTAGATGACTCCTAGAGACTCTTCATTTTTAATGTTAGTAAATTGATGTGCATAATTAACCATAGTGTTTTTGTTGTCAAGTAATTGTTAATATATGAAAAATTTTAATGTTTTGAATATTCCACTTGAGAGTATTACTGCTACAACCATCTGTATTAGAGGGAAATAAATGCTAGGGGTGGCCACAGGGGTGGCCAATGATTGGCTAAGGGTGGCCATGGACACCCTTGGCCCCCCATGTAGCTCCACCCCTGCCTATCAGATCCTAAGCAGTCATGTACGTTACGTCATTTACTTAATTAAAAAGCAGCGAAAACACCCTTTCTATTCTCTTCTCTGATCCAGATAGTATGGAAGTTCAAAAAAGCCATAAAAAAAATCAAGTTGACAAACTGATTAAACAAGCAGTTTGCTTATTTTAAGCTGGAAATAAATAGCCTATACCTGGAAATGTTTGGTGGTCTTAAGTAGGCTACTTCATATATATATATATATATATATATATATATATATATATATATATATATATATATATATATATATATATATATATATAGAGTAGATTAGGCAAAATACCAAAACCTATTCAATATAATCTTTTAATCAATTGTCTTTTATTTTAAAAAGTCTATATTTCTTTCAATAAGAATATAGGGAGATCCAAAAGTGCCTTAATTTAATGAAAATTCACGATGATTAATTTACTGCACAGCTTAGTATAAGATATCATGTATATATTCAGAAGAGGTCATCAATAAGGATAACTTACCGTTTAAACGCAGAATGCTTTGATGATAATGCCACTACATATCTTTATATCCTTTCACTAGTGCCTATTTATTTCATGGTCATGTGTTGGGATAACACAATTGATAATTTATATTAGAAATTAAAATGTATAAATAACCATTATTTCATTATGTAGGGCCTAAATATTTTTGTGATACTATCGCAAATCATGAAATTATTTAATCAGTCAGCTTTACTGGTTGAAGTCAGAGGGCCAAGTTAAAACTGCCTCAATCAAACTAATTATGAAATGCGCTAACTTTAAGGGATTTTTTAATCCAATATTGTAAGTAAGGCTGTATTTTATCTGATATCTTCTTTGTACTCAAAGCTTATTTGGCTTAAATGTTATTTTCCATCTGCTGAGTCCGTCAGTACACGATAAACTGTATTCTGTTATTTAGCCTATTAAAACACTATAATTATTGATTCTGCAAATTTTATTCCTTACTAAATAAAATAGACATTGAAGAGTGTTCATTCCACCTAATTCTTTATTATATATGTTTATTTTAACTTAGTTTTTGAAATCCCGGAATTTGCAAATCACTTAGTATTTGTGGACTTTCACATAATTTTGTAAAATATTAAATCAGTTATGATCATTGGTAGCAAGTAGATCAGTTACTCAGTACCTGAGCTTCTGGTTAATTATTGTTCTCTGTTGGAGTATCATAATTTGATGAAGTATTTTCTCTCATTTCACACGATAAAATAATTAAAATATGCACAATCCATTCTGATATCTCATCTGATCAATACCTAAAGCTGCTATATTGGCATCGTATCGGAAATGAAAGTTTTCCATCGTGACTCCCCTCGTTATAAGTTTAGGATTTTCAAAGAGTTGATCACACTATAAACAAATTTAAGATCTGCATCACGTTAAGCTCTTTGAGGCCAATTGCTCATAAATCGTCTACAAAGCTTAACATTTTAAAAAGTATATCAGATCAGCAACAATAACACCTTTATTAAACTGATATTTCAAATTTGGATTGCTTTCATGTGTTATATTTAGATATAAAGTTTTATAACTTATTTTAATATCTATTAATTTTTGCAGTCTCCAGGACAAGATGAAAATATACCTCCAATTGTATTACCAAAACAGTTTTACAAGTAAAACAAGTACAGTTTGTAAACCAGTAGCCTGCTTATTAAGAAAACAAAGGAACGTCACATCAAATATGAATGTCTTATTTATTTTCCCTCAATTTAACCACCTTGTTCTCTGTGCCTAACCAAACAAGTCCCTGGTCAACTTTCATCATGTACACAAAGCCAGAGGAAAAAAAAAAAAAAAAAAACAAGAACTAAAACCTAAGGTGTGTGCACTGGACTTTGTGCTTTATGGAGGTGATTACGTTACGGCAGACTCCACAGAGGAAGCAAAATGTCACCCCATACAGTGAAAGTACGAGAGTATACATTTGGATTATGCTGCAACTTGAAAATATATTGATCTAAACAGAGTAGATTCTCAAATAAGTTAAATCTCCTGCGCCTAAGCCCAGCGTGTTTTCACTGCGCCCAAAGCCCACAAACCTTGATCAATGGATGTGAAGAACAAAGATTACAAGAGAACCATCTGTGAGAAATGGTACTCTATACATCACTCATCTAGGACAAGCTTATTCAGGACAGTAAGTGCTTTTTATGTGTTCCCCACTGCTATCTAATATACATTCATTTGTTTCAGTACTCATTTTACTTTTCACAATTACTAGGTTATTATGAAACATTTTGAGTGCCAGTTCCTTGTCAGTGATCCATTGGCATTACAAATCCAGGCAAACAAAAGCAAAAAAAAACTGACAGTATCTAAATAAAGCAAAGCTTGTTCACAAGACAAAGCCTCTCCCCACCACAAAATATATCTTGTGCAGTGCAAACATAAGTCCATGCTGAATGTCACCAGTTCATGCAAAGGTGTCCCACAACCGTTCACCACCACTCCTGTTGATGTCCTCTGCAAAAGCACGTCTCAGTTCTTCACCCATCACATTTTCTTTGCTTCATTGGACTTGGCTGCTTTTCCAGTTTTAAGCCATCAAGCTTTTTTTTTTTGCTAACTATAACATACAGAAGCTCTACAAAGCAGCATGGGAAATGAACTCAG
The DNA here is from genome assembly GCF_000732505.1 of Cyprinodon variegatus. Lineage (NCBI taxonomy): Eukaryota > Metazoa > Chordata > Actinopteri > Cyprinodontiformes > Cyprinodontidae > Cyprinodon > Cyprinodon variegatus. The sequence goes on from NW_015150786.1 coordinate 141,267, forward strand.
AAAGCAGCTTGATGTAGACCATAGGCATGGGCCAGTTACCGCTATCAAGGTACGGTATACATGTTAAAAAAAGAAAGTTATGGTCTCACATAAATAATTTCAATGTTACAGTTCCTACAGTATGAAGTCGTTTTAACACAATGCTCGATAACTGGGTTTCTCACTAGCCCCATAAATACAAGAATAAGATTGGTCTGCCAATCAGCTGGCTGCAACAAGGCAACTACATGTCGCTCAATTTCAACACAGAAAGCTTCAGCACGCATTTCTAGATGGAATAAATGTTTTTTTTTTATAACTGCTTTTTAATTGATCAAATATCTTTATTCATGTTTATCAAATTTCATACAACCTTAAGGTTATACTTTGGTTTTAAAATGGAAAACCATGGTTCTGATTGTTTTTGTCATTTTAATAAGAGGTCAGAGAATAAACTGGGGTTGTTGGGAGATTTGTTCTGCTGGGTAGGGGCATAAAAGAGCCCAGGGTGACCTCTCCAGCAATCTCTTGCTGAGCACTGCTGGTTAGCCTCCTGAAACAAGGTTATTGATTTTTACTTTTTTTTTCCTGTGCCGACAACAAAGGCAGATGTCGCTATTTGCAAACATTTCTAATTGAAAAAAGATGCACACAAGACAAATGAACCAGCCGTTGTTTTGACACAAAAGGAGCAGAAACCAAAGCTTAGGTAGGAATATTTCTAAGCAGCCAACTTCAGATTCCACCCATATAGAAAGTTGGACTAATAAAATTGCTTTTAAGTGAAAAATTACTTTTGTGAATTACATTTATTGAAAAACTGTGACTATATTAAGAAAGTCAAGTCATAATTTGACTAAAAAAACCTTATACCCATCAACCAAGTCAACAAGTGAGGATTATCCTAGTATTCACAGGAATCTGCTGCCTTTTGGTTTAACAATGATTAAGAACATGCAATACATGCGTTATAAACCTTTGCAGAATTACCCGTACTGTGATATTTGTAGTTAAGGTTATTATACTGGCCCATGCCTATTAGGTAGAAAACATTTACTCAGGAAGGAAAACAGTTGCTGTACCTTTAAGTAAAGAGACTGAAAGCTGATAATGGAAAAGACATAAGATCTTATCTACTTCCGAAATCTTGGCTCTGAGCGCAGACGCATAAACTGCCCTGAGTGGAAGGCACTGTATACTAAAGCAGGGTCATGATGGGTTCTGAAAATCACATTATCTAGGTCCACACACAAAACACCGGCCCGAGCAGGTGAGAATACATTAGCGCTGCTGTTAACTATGCAAAGACAAGAAGGCAAGACATTGTCCTCTATTTCCACAGTTAAAATTAACACACAGGGCCTTCCATTACAGCTTTAATAGAGACATGTCTGTGAAAGTGTGTTGGAAGTGGTTATATGAGCCCGGTCAGTAGTATTGAGACAACCAGCAAGGTGAAAATGAAAGTAGCAGCCAGGTTTTATATGAAGAGAAACAGACAAATGCAATTTTACTAGTAGCTCTGTGTTGCAGCAGCAAAGGGAACTTTAAGCATCTTGTTAGTAAAGCTACAGTACACCGTGTTTGCCCTGTAAACCCTAAACAATGTAAAATAAAAACAAAAAAGGGTGAGTCCAAGTTTGGCTCCAGGTGCTTAAACAGGACAACATGTCAGCATTCGTAAAGCAAAATGAAAAAAGGAATCTGAAGTTTTAAGTGCAGCAAAGCGCATAAAAATAATGCTAGTGACAGAATGGTAATATTCTTAATCAAATAAGAGAAACTGTTACTGCAACAAAATATATAACATATATAGAGCACCCATTTGGAAGTGGCAGAGTAAATTTGACATGAAATCTATTCACCGTCTAAACAGGCAACTTTTTCATTTAACAATTAGACACGGTGGAGCAGAGTCCTGCAAGTCAGTTATTGTTTGCCTAAAAGTTTAAAAATGTTTAAAGGCCGCAGAAACGTCCCTTTGCTTTCTTAAAGGGATAGCTTAAAAGAAGGAAGGTGGGAACGACAAAAGAAAATTGATTGTGCAAGAAGTAATGCAAGAAACGGTGCTTCAAATCAGTAATGCAAATGCGACAAGACACAGAAAAACAAACATTAAGAGAGTGTAGGGGTGCTTTATCAAAAGCAAGTTTGCCAACCAGCTGGCATAAACTGCTTTGTTTAATCCATCTCATTTAGAACTCATCAGGTCCACATTTAGGTACCTTAAATGGCCTCAAGAATATAAAAACGGACAGGTTCTACCCACAGCCTTGCAAGGTTTTCCCTAAAAGAAAAAAAAGAAGACAAATTGCACATTGGGAAACCACCTGTGCATGCCTTTCACTTTCAACACTGGCACTTCTTTTGTCTACATTTGCTTATCTTTGATTGCTTCAGATGGCCACCTTTGCAGGTGTGTCACTTATTTGTGTCCTTTCCACATCCTGTGGCATATTTCTATGTGAGCTGTGAGCCTCGGGCGTCCCCATCCGGGCTGAGGGCTGCTGGTCGGCCTTGAGCTAAAACGCTGGCTGAGACCATATGAGATCCTTCACTCACTAAGTTCTCATATTCACTACTGTCCTCATCTGCATCGTCTTCATCATCCTCATCGTCGTCCTCGTCCTCCTCATCGTCTTCCTGCCCAGCAGCCTGTCTGTCTAAAGAATCAGAGCTTGATCCATCACCGTTTCCTAGGTATGGGGTGCTGGGAGTGCTGACTGCACCCAAACTGGAGCCGAGGCCCATGCTTTGCCTGAGGCCCAGTCCCAGGTCCGTCTGCACAGGAACCGGTGTTGGGTGTCCTGGCGAACCCACAGCTTGGGGCCTTGGCAACAGAGCAGCACTGGTTGGTGGGGAAGAGGAGGAGAGCAGATTGTCATCTTGGGATAAGAGGTCAGCATACGACGGGGGGTTTGGTGAGGTGCTGGGTCGCTCTGGGGCAGAGGGTGAATCAAAAGTTATCCTGGAGAGAAGTGAAGCCTCGCAGGGTTCTGCGTTCTCCTCAGGTGGGGGGCGGGAGTCCTCACGGAGCCCTTTCCAAATAAACAGAAAGAAAAAGTTAGCTAACTTTTCAAATTGTGAGGGAAAATGCAGGAAAGAAAAAGTTCACCAATGAATTTACACAACTCAAAGAAAAACAAATGGAAAAGAATGGACATTTTTAGCCACCTCTTCTTTGGAGGGGGTATGAAAACTTCTCTAAGGCAATGTATATCTGATATATTGGCACCTATATGAATGTTATGCTCTGCACTTGACTTTTGGACCAAAGGAGATACATACTTCTTTCCTCTTCTGCAGTCATACGCTTCCTGAGAGCAATCTGCTGTTTGAGTTTGTTCACCTCGTCTTGAAGTTTTTCTCGAACACGTTCACTTTGCTCTACCTCCCCACACACAGCCTGCGGACAAGAACAGAAGGTGAAAACCAATATACCATCATGTAGTACGCAGAAATCCAACACATTTACAAGAAAAATACCTGGACTTTATCTTGTAGTGCACTGTAGACTTGGAATATTGTTCGGATGTCCTTCATTACACCATCTTTGTCAAAGAACTCGGCTCTGATTAAACATGGGGGGAAAAACAACAACATTTTTATGTTTCATTGAAAAATTATTACAAAGTACAAACCTAAGCCATCTAGGAGATTACATCGCCTGTCAATATTGGGAAATATTTGCATTGCAAGTTGAGCGATGATATCTGGACAAGAAGGCCCAACTAAATCCAGTCTGATCGAAGCTCATCTACAGCAGAAACAGTGGATCTAAATTTAGGCAAAAGACACAAGCCAACGCATGTGCTGGCTGTCACATACCAGCCTTCCCATGGGCTCAGCCATCAGCACTACACCAAATACAGAGACAAAGAAAGACAGACAAGGACTTTATGAAAAAAAAGAACAAAAATAAAAGTGATGACTAGATATTAATCAATCATCAATATTATAACAATAAAAATAATCTAGAAAGATGCAATTCAGTCCTTCTGACCATTCCAATTGTTACATAACTTTGCATTGCTGCAGCTGAACTCAGGAACAATGACTAACTCTGGGATGCAACTGTTACCAGGCGCAGACTAACTTCATATTGTTTTACTGTGCTGATGTTAGTGCCTGCTGGACATAAAGAGCATTTACCTGCATTGCATGTGAGTTTTTTTATTGAAGACCTCAGCTTCGAGCAGCTAAACATATACTCTGTTATATTCTCTGGTATTATACAGTTAAACCAAAAAAAAAAAAATCGTTAATAGGCTTAAAAGGATAACAGTGCAAGATGTTTATTTATCCAACCAGTTTTTTTTTCTATGTGTAAAAGGCCATGACATCTGAAAAAACATAAACTATATTCAAAAACACATCTTTTTGGTTTTGTTTACATCTTGACGCAGTTTTGCTGATTAAACTTTATTTATTTATTTATTCATATATATATATATATATATCTGGCTGAGTCCATCTGAAAGGTGGATGTTAACTACAGAAACTGGAGAAGAGTTTGAATGAAGGAAACATTAAACCTTTAAAAAAAATAACTCACAACCAGAGTCTTCCAGGGGCTTTATTGTTTTAACCATAAATGAATATAAAAAGGGCACAAATCCTACAAGCATAGGGGCAAATTCCTGCGATTATATGGCCTGAACTCCAAAATGTTTCTCTTTCTCCTTTGACATTTAAAAAAAATGCAAAACAAAAGACATAGCATGGGACTCTTTTTGGCAACTTCTTGCACATGAAAGAGCTACAAGGCATGAGGACACTTCTTAAACCTAACATTTTAAGTAGAGCATCAGTGTGTGCATCTCATTATTGTGCCAACTGCTGACAGTCATATTCATCCCAATATTTTTTCCCTACTAATAAAATAAACTTTGCCGTATCAGATACTCTGATGACAAAGAGACGGATTATGTGTATAACTTTAATTAAAAACTTCTCTCTGAACCATTTTTCTTTCATGAAATAGACAGTTTACCACGTCTTTGGCTCTTTGAATGTATTGCTAATATATTAAGAATAAATAATATTATGCTTTGTTAGTTTAGTTTTGATTTATTAAGAGCAACAGAGCTATAATAAAAACAAACAAAAAGTTTCCATTCTTTTTAATTTGCCAGTTTTTTTCTTTACATTAAAAAATGTGTTTAGTAAAGGACTTGAAGTGGAAGTACTTGCTCGTCTAGGAACAAATAAAATAAAATTGGGTTGTAGAGAACCAATTGGAAAAACTAATAAAAATGAACCTTATGAATCCCATCATGAACAAACGACAGCTGCTGCAGTTCAATAAATATTAGGACCGACTTAACTGTTAGCAGAGGCATTGAAGAAGCACTAAAAAAAAAAAAAAATCAAAGAAGACTTACCCGTGTTCTTTGATGACCTTGGCATAGTTGCTTGAGGTGTTAGGTACTGAGGAGAGTTTGTATTCCTGCTGGCTTGTGTTGCCAAGATTTGGGATGGAGAGAGTAATCCGCTGGTTGTACCTACTGGGTGAAATAACCAGTTAGTACCAAATCACAACATCATTACTAACTAATTTCCAGAAACTGAAATAACAGCTATGTTACAGTAGGTCATATATTTATTGTTCAGGTTTTATGTTTAAAGTGTGTCGATTTTTAAGCTCAGAATCTCCAGTTTATTGGCTTAAACCAAGTTAGAAACCTTGTTGATTCAGCCACTAAACTTGAGCCTCTTTCTGCTCACAATTGCATGAACGTAAAGGTCCTCAAAGGGAGCAGTCAACTGCTACCTATGCAGAATATTTCCCCTCTTGGGTTTAGAAATCAGGACAAAGGTAAGATAGTGTAGGTTAAGGTATGTATTTGTAATGGTCAGGGGCAAAGTCCTCTTAAGGACAGCACAACACAACTGTTTATTTTCCTATTTGGCCATCTGAGTAGAAGACGCTTTCATATTTTATCAGCAAAGAGAGATCAGGTAATTGTGAATTGAGGACATTTCTGGTTCCTCACAAGCTATTTTGCAAATGGTTAGGTTTAGGGCTAAGATGTGAATCCAGTTTAGAGTTATGTTTAGGTTCAGTTATAGTGAGGGATAGGGCATAGAAAGGGGTGTAAATGACTGAAAAATCAATGGAAATCGATACATGGTCCTCACTACAAACAGAAAGATGAGAATGTATGTGTTTTGAACCACTGCAAACAAATCTATTTGCAGGTATAAAGTAACTCTGAATCTTGGATTGCTCTGGCTATTTGAATGTGCTTCTTTTCTCTACATATCCAGTTTATATAGTTAATACCAGTAGATTATAATCCCGGAATATTGACAGATTCACATCAATGATTGTTTCTGGCATTGTTACCAACTTAGTTAGAGGTTGAACTTAGCAAAAGAGGTGACATGGTTTCTAAGGCTGCTTCATGTGGATTCTAAAGGGCTGATTATACTCCTGCAGCAGTGTGTCGCAATGAGCTTGACGCAGATATTTTTGATTTATGCACAATATTGAAGCGTGGTCTGCGCTATACGCTGTGGGTCTAGATGGTCCGAGGCGGTGAAGAAGTGGGGGCGAGTTTGTCCGACAACGGAGGGACATGATGGCGAAAAATAGCGGGGATCCAGGTGGAAAAAGGGTCCCAGCGTTCTCGCGTATCTCGCTCTTCTAGCTGGTCCAACTTGACGAGTAGTTTTTCAAAATTTCAGACAGAAATTCCCAGAAACCTGGGAAAAAAAAAGCTTCCTTCATTCCAGAATTCCAGTTCTTTGTTTACTCCTATAACATTTTAAAAGTTTGGTGATTAAAGACAGAGGGACTGTTAACCATCCAGAATATCTGAATATTAAAGAGTCATTTATGCTGTAAAATCTAAAAAGGTTCTAGAGGCATTTGGAAAACAATCAGGCACTTAGCATTACAGACCATCTACCTTTTCTGTCAATTTGCAGGGGATGTTTATGGGCATAATGCCGGTGTAGTTAGAAGTTTACGTCTCAACTGGATAATTTATTAAGGGTTTATACAGGAATGAGTAACTCTAATTTAATGCTTTTTAATGCTCTTAGAAATAAGATATACACACACATATGCAGCTGTGTTCCGATTTCCTAATTTTCCAGACACTTTTGTTGAAATTTTCATTTTCTCATTCACTAGCTTTTTCTCCGCCTCGAGCTTCTGTTCTTAACAAATTGCTTTACGATCAACCGGAAGCAGTTCTACACAAATATATCAGATGAAATTGTTGTTATAGTTTTCTATTTTTTTTATGCCACAATAATCACATTTAATGAATTTTAATGCCAGTTAAGGCCTTAATTTACAAAAATAATAATTTAATGACTTTTAATTATTTTTAATGATCTGCAGAAACCCTGTTATTGCTTTAAAGTAGCACTCAAGTCTTATTGTACAGATTCAGGCACATGCTCGCCAGTATAAGACTAGTTCCACTGTCAGAGACTAAAAGAAATACTAGTGTGAATCCCATGGAAACTACTGGATTATAATTCATAGAGACTCTTAAGTCTACTACAAAAAAAAGAGACCATCAGGACACTGCTTATTGTGCAGCTGCTAATTTTGTAAAAACAAGAACCTTTTCTTTCCCTAAACACTTCCCCCCATTAAATAAATGTAAAGAAAAGTTATTAGTTTTCCTTGAATGAGATTTTGCAAACTGCATTGCAAGGTGAGTTTATCTGATGTCTTGTTTTAATACATCTTTTCCACAAAAGTCAATATTTGTCTGTGTCACCATGCACTCCAGAAGGAGAGGAGAAGATGTAAAAAGTTTAAACTGGAGCTTCATCCTTCAAAAAAGGAAATCTCAATAAAGACATAAATATTTCAGCAGACACGTACTGTTGCTAAAGAATAGGATGACCGGACAACATGTTGAAAAGATAATGTGATTCGTTGGCACCTTCGGTTGGGTCTGAAGAGCACATACTCCAGTGCATGTGTGGAGCTGTTGGCTGTGGAGATGAAGCTGAAAAGGAGGAAGACGAGGTCGGGCACACCAAGCAGCTGAGTCAGCTGTTTGTGGATGATCTGCTCTCGGAAGGACATCTGCTGCTGCGTGTTCCTCCGGAACCGATACCAACCAATCACATTCTGCACACAAGTTTGAAAATCAATTAGATTTCATTAATGGACTTAAAATACTGTCCTGCATTATTTCACAAAACTATTATGTAGTTATTTTTAAAGCAAATGGGAAAACAATGAAATTAGCCTTTTTTTTTTTATAACAACATAATTTTAAAGTCTAAACAATGAAAGAACTCACTTTCCGCCTATCTTTAAGAATGTTGTTTAGAGTTTCCTCGCTGACTTTACCCGCGTAGTCATAAAAGCTGATAAAAGAGAAAAAAAAAATAAAATAGATCACATTCATGCATCAGGTTCATCATGTTTTTTTCTACCACAGGCCTGCAGTAACATCCAGTCTAGTCAGAGGGAGCCACCTACTGTTAGATTAAATGACTATTAGCAGTGAGTGGAGAACAGCTTTATTAAATATACACCCACTGACATTTCAGACATTGTTTTGCTTGGAAAAATAAAGCGTTTATTTAAATAATTTTAGCCGAATTACTGCAGAAGATTATCAGGAAGTCTGCAAGTAGCAGATCATCATTGGAGGTTTAATTTAAAAAGGTTGTTGCTTACCTAAACAACTGCCCACAGGGGTCATGGTTATGGATTTCTGGAAGGGGAAGAACAATTTGTTTCAGTAACAAACAATCATGAATATATTCTTTCATCTTAATGCATTGTCCTACTGCAGGACTGAGTGTGGAGAACAGGTAAGAAACAGAATAGATAGTAGATAATTTCACATTTATCATGGAAGTTGTGTCATCAGCCCGTATTAAATGCTTTCCAGAAGCACCAATACATTTGACATATCAGTAGATTTCTGTCTAAACAAGAATTGTTTATTACATTTTCTTAATCTAGTTCCCACACACCAAGTTTGGCACATAAGAAAGCTTACATGAAAGCTTTAAATGGTCTGAATTATTTTTGCAAAAAAGGGCACTTTCTGCTTTGCTTGCCTGAAATTTGGTTAAAGTCTCAGGTACCATCAATTAATGAATTATTGAGTCAGTAAATGGCTAAGAGTCCTGAGCAAGCTCCAAAAATGTAGAAAATATATGTAGAAAACTGGGAAATAGACCTCTGATCCTAGATTGGCCCGTGCATTTGACTTAACATATTTGACAAAATGTAGATAATAAACTACTAGTGACATTGTCTTTGTAAGGAGCAGCTTTTACTAGGAATACAGAAGTTTAGAACTTTGACACAGAAGGTGGCAAATCGAAATTAGTTACCATTAATTAAGTAATTCAATGTGACACTATTGGTCTAGCAAAATTTCTTTAGAAAAAAATCCATACTGATAAACTTTGACCCAGTAACTGTGTTTTAAGGAATGTTGACTCGCATAAATGAGTTCATATATGTATTAATAAGCAATGTTTTAATTGACCAGTGCTTACCTACAACCTGCACCAGCTCCGAACTGCTAATTTGTGTGTCACTGATGCTGACCGTCTCTTCCTGCCTTACATCCCCTAATAGGAAGCCTTCCTGTAGAAGAAAACACATTTTAAGAAATTGTATTGGAGGCACAAATATTGAGTTTGCAAAACAGTGAGATCAACAAGTTTTTCAATAAAAAATAAAATAAAACCATGTTTATTGTTGCCCTTGAATTAAATTTTTTTTCAGATGTATTAAAATTTCCCACCTATCCCCGTATCTATCGTTGAAGCAGAGAGGAAAAAATGGCTTGTATTTATCAAAAGCTGCTGATCTGGACGGGCTTGGTTTAAATCGGGTCAAAGCCTCATGTCAAACCGCTTATAGCCATATGGTTTGACCTAAATACTAAGAAGACCAAAACTGAGTGCATCAAACCTGCAAAAAGGATGACGGTCCACACTGAGTCAGAATTTACAAAATGACTCAAAAGAACAAAACAAGTTGCTTAATTTAACCTCAAACAGTGTACAAATGTGATGACATCTTAACACAACAATCTATGAGAATAATTTTAATATGCAAAACTAAACAAAGTTGCAGCACAAATTAAATAATAAAAAAAAAACAAATTCAGGTTAACACTAAAGAAGTCATTAAGTAATGTTCCTTCTCATTTAAAGCAATCATTAATCACTTTACAGTCAAATTCACACCGAGTCCTGTGAAAGCATACTAACCCCTTTATTTAACCACATTTTTATGCAGCACTTGAATTTGTTACTTCACACACATTAATATACACCCTATATATACACACATACAGTTGTGCTTGAAATTCTACATACCCTTCCATTAAAGAACATTGTACATTCAATGTTTTTTTTAGAGAAAATTGGTGAACAAACAGCATCACAAGGATCAAGGAGCAGACCAAGCAGGTCAGATGAGATGAGGATAAAACTAAAAAGTTGAGATCACAAGCGCAGTTTGTGACAAGCTGTCTTAGGAAGCTGAATATATAAGAATGGAAATAAAACATATTTATACGTATTGTTGTTACTGTATAGACAAATAAGGTTGAACTTGTGCAAATAATGATATTAATCTGGCCGATCTGTTTAACGTTCATGTGACCACCTGAGGAAAGAATTTTTGTTCTGTTGTAGCTTGTTAAGAATAATGCACCATAGAACAAGACTGAAAGGTAAAAGATTAAACTAAAAGGTAGCAAACTCCAGTCCTGAAGAGCCGGAAGGATGAATGATGCAAGATGATGGAAAACTAAAGGCTAGAACACACCTGATACAATTTGGCATCTGACATGATGGAAAACTGGGTTATACCCCACTGTCAAGCATGAGGGTGACACAATCATGCTTTTGGGATGAGCTTTTTTTTCAGTGGGATCAAGGATGATGGTGAATGAGGAGCAAAAGATAGAAAATGATATACAAGAAAACCTTTTAAAAACCTGAAAGTAAAAAATAAAATAAAAACACTTGAGGCTGATGCAAATGCTTTACTTCCAGCATTAACAACAGTTTTCCACCCAAAGCCCTAAATCCAACTAAAACATTTGGTACTACTTGAAATCATTGTTCACCAAAGCTCTCCATCTCATTTAGTTTAAGTTATTTTTCAAAAAAGAATGGGAGGTAAAACAAAAAAATTGTTTCTACATATATACAAGTATTACCTACATATCCCAGAGACCTGCTGCTGTAGAAAAAGGTTGTTTTAAAATAACAGACTGAGGTGGATGAGTAGAAATGCAGGGCACACCTTTTTTTTCTTATATATATATATTTATATATATATATATAAAAAACAATATATATATACATAATATACTTTGTTTAAATGTTTAAAAGTCCAAGT
>NW_015150786.1:152620-206669 GCF_000732505.1 Cyprinodon variegatus
CTACATATATACAAGTATTACCTACATATCCCAGAGACCTGCTGCTGTAGAAAAAGGTTGTTTTAAAATAACAGACTGAGGTGGATGAGTAGAAAAACAGAGTCCATGTTTCTTTTCATTGCACTACTTTTTACTCCTCCATTGCATAAAAATCAATACAATCATCCATAATATACTTTGTTTAAATGTTTAAAAGTCCAAGTGGATAAAATATTTTAGAGGTTGGAATTTAATGCAGAGAATGGTGAGACATTAATACATTAGATTTTAATATCAAATGTGCTTTACTATAATAGGTTGAAAGCTAATATTTTTTTTTAAATATTTTAACTTTTTAAGGAGTAGGAACATTTTACCCAGTTTTATATGTTTCCTTTAACTGTGCAGAGGTGATAGCTAGGAGGTGTTTAGCCAGGAATGCAGTTAAACTTGTACCTTGACTGGCATGAACAAACCAGCTATCAAGGCCGACTTTTTAAGTCTAATATTGTAAACACTGGAGCTAACATTGTTGTGCTAACATTGTCATTAAAAGTTGTTTTTTACGTTAACTCTTAGACAATTAGGGCCTTTTTTTAAATCAACCACTTTAAATCAACAAAATACAGAAAACAGAGCGAGATTTATTTATTCTTTATAGGTATATAAAAAAAAGTAGTGTAAAAACGAACTAGCTAACAAGCTAACCATGCTAAGCTAAAATGAGACAAGAAAACATAGCCTGATGCTTTACTTTTTTTGCTCTTACTGTTTTAAAATGCTATTATGTAACCTTTTATTTTAATAAAGCACTCTTCTTTTTAAGAAATAAAGTGCGAAGTAGGTTCAGATAATTATATCGATACACGGAAGTGAGCTGACTTTGGTTCTCATGCTAAGTAGCTAACTACAGGATATTTCCTGGATCTTAACCTTTCCCTTTTCCGTTAGGAGTCCAAAGCGATAAAGCAGGTGTTTATATAGATAATGTCCAATACTTGACTCCATATATGTGGAATACTATTTAATGTTATGCATTAAATCATCCCAAGATTGACAATTCTTATCTACAATTTAAAGCAGAGAAAACCAGCCGGTAGATAGACGGAACCAGAATGACACTGGAAAACAACACAGACTAAAGGCAACATAAGCAATAATACGCGTCAACAGACTACGAAGACACATTCGAGCACTAAACCGCGACCCTCTGGGATTATCTTCTGAGTACTTACATGATCTGAGTTGCTGTTGGCGCTGTGATAACACACAGAACTAAAAGTGTAACCTGAAATGGATGCCGCCATGATGGAAACATCCCTATCAATCCCAATGCCCCCTACGGTCGCGGATACGCTCATTTCACGCACTTCCTTATGGGAAATGTAGGCTTGGTGGCTTTACAGTATTCAAAGAAAAGTTGGTACAATGAGGAGAACAGGAAGACACAGAAATAAAAAGCGTTATATCCAGATTATGTTTTGATCATACAAGGTTAATAGTACATTATTTAAAATGGGAAAATATCCCAAGGGAATATGTGAGTTTTGTTTTCAAGAAGAGAAAGTAAAACATGTTTTGTTAGTCTGTTCTAAATATTCTGTTGAGAGAAGGGAATTAGTTAGTCGATTACAAGAAAATAAATTGCAATTAAATATACAAGATATTTTGGACAAAATTTCTACTATTAAATATTTTTTTACTTAATTAATTACCTTAAGAAAACGAAATTGATAGAAAGAATAAAAGATTTATCAACTTAATTATTATAATTTTATTTTTATTTATTTATTTATTTATTTATTTATTTATTTATTTATTTATTTATTTATTTATTTATTTATTTATTTATTTTGTGGGAGAATTTATATATATAGCATCCCGATCCACACCATTCCAGGAGATGGCGGTAATGCGTATCAATAAGTTGCTTTCCAACCGCCATCGAAAACAAAGAAGAAGAAACGTAGGCTTGGCAGTAGTGTAAAGCTGCAGCAGCATGGCAGACACCAGTGAGGAGTCACATGGTTGTGAAAACGAAGATAAATGCACTGATAATGATTTTGAAACGTCAAAACTCGGGACCAAAGAATAGTAAGTGTCGATTGTCCAAATGTTTGCGCAATGGTTCATGTTGGCGACTCAACGTATCAGTTAGCAGATATCTGCATGCTATTAGTTCAGAGAACTGCCTGTTTGTCACATAGAGAGCAAAGTTTCAACCTTTGCCAGTTTCTAAAGGAAACTTAAACATCTGCATTTATGTGTTGATTTATTTTTAGCCTAAGCATGCTCACAAACGGCCGTTTTATCCTCTTGTTTATGATGTAATTGCATCCAGTTTTTTAATGTGTATATAATGCAACAGATTGTCTTGAGTATTTGTTTCCATTTTTTCAATGGTTTTCTTACTCTGCAGTTGGGAGGAAGCCTACCAAAAAGAACTAGAGACGTTTAAAGACATTGGAGACATTGGGGAAATATGGTATGTTTTTCTTTTTGTGCTGATCACTATGTTTAAAGAGAGGGGTTTTTTTTCACAAAATTATGATATTATATTTCCATGTGTCTTAAGTTTTAGTATTACAGAGGGGTTAGTAAAAAGGTAAACACAAAACGATAAACTGTGATGTTGAGGTATTTAGGATTGACTGCTAAAAACAGGAGCTGCGCAAGCATATTTATCCTTTTTTTCATCAGAAACTTCTCTAAAGGGAACAGCAATTATCTAAAAGAGGTACTTTGTCCAAATTGAAGTGAATCAGAAACAAATGCTGGTGGCACCTTAAAGATCAGAGCTTGGATCTGGGAATAACATTAAATTGTACCCAACTATATTCAAGTTCTTTGGAAAACCACTTATTTTCCATCTGTATTTACTAAAAATAGAAACCAGGATAAACTACACTTTGTGCAAAGCCTCTTGATTTTTTTTTTTTTTTTTTACATTGTCCCTATTAAATACATTCAATCAGTACTCAAGATGCGATCCCAATTATTAAAAAAAGTAGGGATGCACCGATCCACTTTTTTCACCTCCGATACAATATCGATATTTGAAGTTTAATGTCGGCCGATACGATACCAAAAACAACACTGAGTTATTAGCTAAAAAATTGTTTTATTGTGTAAAAAAAAAAATAAAAAATCTGGGATCATTCTTCTGTGCATATGATTTGACTTCCCTTTTCTTAAAAAAAAAAAAATTGGAAACAACCCAAATATAAATGTTATGACTCATTTATTTAACAACTGTGCACAAAATCTTAAACCAAAAGCTCTCTGACTTCGTCAACATGTAAAAAAAAAAAAAAGAGTGTCATTATTATTATCATGTATCACCTCTATGATTTTTTTTTTTGGCCTGTATACTGTTACATGGAAAAATGTTACTTCTTTCCTTTGCTTCGAGAAGTTAGGTGCTTCCCGCTGCTTCCTTTTTGTTTGCCGAGTCCGATAATCTCAGCATGTTCCTTGTTATGAAACTTCTGGAGGTCTTTCATTAAAGGAATAGTACACCCAAAACATGATTAGCCTTCATTTTCTACTCACCCCCATGCTGAACAACACTCTGGAGTACTTTTTTGATATCTCAAATGCATCTGGAGATCTGGGAGGCTTCTTGCTGTCTGCTGACATTCAAATAATGGAGGTCTATGGTGACCGAGGCAGAAAGGTCCATAAAAGTCCACAAAAAACGTGTCAATATTCCTCCATACTGCTCGTCCAATGTATTCCAAGTGTCCTGAGTGGGTAGCATCCAGAATTTACTCGAAACGAAGTCATTTAGAATGTTTTTAGAGCATAAACAGTAGTGTATAGGATTTCCTGAAAGCGCGCACATGCGCTCACGACGCTACGGAAGCCGGCAGACCAAACCAGATGAAAGTGCGCATTCAGCATCTGCTCTTCCAATAATGCAAGCGTAGAAGAAGAAATGTGCCGTTTACCTGTGCAAAGAAAGAAACAACGAAAGAAAAATGTCTGAGGACTTCAGTGTTGAGGAAGAGCATGAGTTCTTTGCCGAGCTGAATGCGCTGGTTTGGTCTGCCGGCTTCCGTAGCGTCGTGATCGCGCATGTGCGCGCTTTCAGGAAATCCTATACACTACTGTTTATGCTCTAAAAACATTCTAAATGACTTCGTTTCGAGTAAATTCTGGATGCTACCCACTCAGGAAACTTGGAATACATTGGACGAGCAGTATGGATGAATATTGAAACGTTTTTTGTGGACTTTTATGGACCTTTCTGCCTCGGGCGCTGGGCACCTCTATTATTTGAATGTCAGCAGACAGCAAGAAGCCTCCCAGATCTCCAGATGCATTTGAGATATCAAAAAAGTACTCCAGAGTGTTGTTCAGCATGGGGGTGAGTAGAAAATGAAGGCTAATCATGTTTTGGGTGTACTATTCCTTTAAGTTGGTGGTGTTAATAGTTAATATGGCCATGTTCTGTTGTTGCGCTGCCGCATGACGGCAGAGCATAGCATAGAGTTAGAAGGAATAGATCGGCCCCTATATCGAGTCAATTGTCACCGATACCGATCTAGTTTTTTTTCCTTATATCTGGACAGATACCGAAAAAAATATTGGACCAGTGCATCCCTAAAAAAAAAAGTCTTAAAAATCATCCACCCATACCATCCCCTGTTACATTATATTACCGAATGTGTAAAATTTCTGCTATATATATTAACAGTAATGGCAATAATATTGCCCTTTCAACATTTCGCGGGCTGTGGGATTATGAGTAAGCCTGAGCAAAATACAGAAACTCAAAAAATGACCTACCATGACTATGAAGCTGATCCCAGTGGGAAATTTGTCCTCTGCATTAGTCCCTAACTATGTAGGGGCAGTGATAGCCATGTCAGTCCAGGGACTGACTGCAGTTCTGCTGTAAGGTGCCTTGGTCAAGGTCAATGACCGGCGTACCTACGATGTAACAACCATACCATTCATATTGCTTTAGGTTAAAAGACTATATTATAAATGCTTCCAAATAAAAAAATTCCACCATGCCCCTTCTGTTTTTTTTTTGTTGTTTTTTTACAACTAGACTACTGAATACATAAAACAACTTTACCAATTAAGATGCTCTGTGAAAAGCTATTGTTAGCAAAGCAAGATAAAAAAAATAATGTATTTCTCATGTTTATACTTCTGTTTTTTACAGTTCTGTTAACTGTTTGACATTTTTTTGGTTCTTTTTTATTCCATCTAAAGAAGCCTTTTCTGATAGCTGCATTATATCCCCTTTCCCCTCTGAGAGGTTTATTTTTTCTTACTGAATAGCTAAAGTTAAAATGTAATTTGCTCTTTTCATATCTCTAATGCTACATACACCCCGGGCGCGATTCAAGCAGCAGAACCAGCTGGTTTACATGCAAAGCGTATGGTTGACGCGCATCAAGGTGCATGAGAAGGTCCTGCAGCACGTCTCGAGCAGTGCATCTTGGTGCATCAGAGCAGCTGAAGCAGCGCCTCATGAGTCTCTGAGCATCTGAGGCGCGATACGCGCTGCAAAAGAAGCAGATGCTGGAGTTGGAAAAACTAGAACTTTTGCTAATCTCTGAGCTGGCAGGGAGACGGACAGCCCTGCTTGTGTAGAGTGCTACAATCACTCCCTTGAAACAGTTTATTAATGCCTACATTAGTTTACAATCTTCTTCCAGTCGCCATGAACAGTAGTGAAAAACTCTTAAGAGAGGACTGGGTCTGAGGCAGCTGTTGCTCAATTTCCAGTGACAGCGTACCGTCGGTATGTTCCAACAGCGAAATAATATTTTAACGCAGGATCGTAATCTTGATGAACTGAAAGCGCATACGATGCTTTGAGGTGGACTTTCTCACTTATATTAAAACTACTTCTTACCCACTTATCACAGCAACTATAGTAAAGCTGCTCTCTGCCATTGAACACAGGAGCAGCTGAAGCATCTGTACACTCTTTACTGGACGTGCTTCAGGAACGTCAAAGATGCTCCTAAAACCCATCTGACCTCAAAATTGACAAGTGTTGCACCCTTAAAAAGAACTAAAAAAACAAATAGATTTTCGTTTTTGTGCAACTTTATTTAACTAAATCCACGGTTCGAGCATACAGCAGTTATATAGTTTTCTTTTTTTTATAAAAGGTCATGAACTTTCTTCTCCCATCATGCATCGTGTCCTCTTAAAGGGGTATTATCATGACATAAATGTATGAAATACAAAAGCTAAAAAAAAGTAGTTTGAGCACATAATTTGTCATAAACCAAATTAATTGTACTAACTCTACTAAATCAAATAAACGCTTGCACAATAAAAATAATTATGCCTATCGATTTTAACTTTATCACGTTCTTACGCTATTGTATTTCTAGGGCTCTACACCAGCATTAAAAATGAAATCTCATTCTTCTGTGTAAGGTTTTTAGCTCTTTTGTCTACTTATTTTTCACCCCAAAATGTCCCTATTTTGAATCTAGGAAAACAAAATAATTTCTCTCATTTTATTATAATACAACATCAGGTTTAGAAATAAAGGTTATAAAGTATTGTCTATTCAATTAACATGTGAAACCAAAGATATGATATAAATTGCAGAAAGGACACAGCCTTTATTTTGTTCATTGTCTGACACAAAATTAGGCTAATTATTTCCTGTTGAAGGTCCATTTTTTTTCTTTTCAGTTTATCAAATTATTTTCTACTAAATTGGAACATTTCTTACACTAAAGTTACCTTGCCTTGAACAATCTTGGAAAAGTTATAAATACAAGTGAAAGGTCATTTTATAACATTTTAACTTACCATCCAGTTTATTTTAAATAAATAAATGAATAAAAATGTCCAGTGTCGGCCATTCTATTGAATATATTGGTATCTGTCCCTTAATCAAACTGGGCCAGCAGCATGTGTTCTGGGAGGAGTACAGACGTTCCATTTGTTTGGGTTTGTCGCAGTGATGGTGATAACAGAGCAGTATTATGAGGTGTTTAACTGAAGCACCATTTTTAATGGTGATCAATGGGTAGACAAATACGTGTCACTAAATGTCAATATTTGGCCATAGCTGCAATATTTAAATAGTTAGCCCAGATTTTTGGTAAAGGTGCTTTCCTATTAAAGACACACCCTTCAACAAATCAGGAAGTGCCACTGAATAGATTAGTATAAATGAAAAAAGATGGTGTTTTTGTAGTTTCTTTTATGGGATTATTCATGTTTAGCTTCGCTTTAAATATTACTCCAGCCTTTTTTTAAATTGGGATGACTGTGCCTTTTTATTTATTGATGTAGTACATTGAATTGTTTAAAACCTTCTTTGTTTTTGGTTTTGAATTTAACACAACAGTAAGTATAATTGGATTCGCCAACAATTTATTTATTTTTTTCTTTAAAGGTTTGGTGAAGAAAGCATGAGTCGTGTCCTGCGATGGATGGACAGAGCTAAGATCCCAGAGGATGCAGCCATTCTTGATATCGGCACTGGAAATGGGGCCTTCTTGGTTGAACTGGTGTGAGCAAAGTCAAATTCAAATAAAATGCAACTTTTTCAATTTACAGAGAGACATAGTTTAAGTGTTGATGGTTCATTTTGATGTGAAAACTTTTCCTCTAACAAAACCACTGTGAATGGTGGTAATATATTTTACACATTCTGCATCAAAATACAACATGCGTGTAAAAGAAAAAAAGAGTACTATGGTTTTAAAAGGATAAAAGTGTCTAAGAGCAATTTATGTCTACCATGTTGTTGTAATGCATCTGAATTATGTTTTTTTTTTTGGTTAGGATAATAATACAGCAAAACAGAATACACCAATTTTAATACAAAAGAATTGAGTAAGCCATGCACTTTTTTATTTCATAGATTACCTTTAATCTTAATTTGCATGTTTTGTTTTTTCTTAGGCGAAGCATGGATACAAGAACCTTACAGGTGTAGATTATTCCCCCGCATCAATAGAACTGGCCAGAAACATCCTGCAGGCAGAGGGCTTGACTGATGTCACTGTGAAGGTGAGCTTGTTTTTTAAATCTATAGATCTGTAGGCATCTGTCATTAAAAAAAAAAAAATGTAAACATGGACATATAAGTCGAATTTTACTTTGCTGCTTTAACTTTTACCATGCTTACCTCAGAAAGTCCTACAGTTTAAATGACCTATTGTGTTTTTACGCACACACAAAACATCATAAATGACCAGAAAAGGCTCCCAGATATATGGTGGGATGAGATCAAACTACTGGTTTTGTGTCAGTAAACGGTGAAGATGGCTAAAAAAAATCCCCACACAAAGATCTTGACCTAGATTATTAAGGTTAGCTTGCTGATGAGGGATGTTTCAAACAGCTTTATCTTAAAGCTGTCATTAGGAAACCTAGTTACACCAGCATAAAAAAAAAAGCAGAGTAAAGAAAAATCAGCAGCATCCGCCACAGAGTTAAATGAGCCGAGGTTTGGTCAGCCGGCAAGAAGGTTTGGAGGAACAGATTAAAGTGGAAGAAAATATATATATATATGTGTTCTGCTTGAAGTGAAAGAAAAAGTGTCTGTTTAGGTCGTCCAGAAGGAGAGTCAGCCAGCTGTGACCAGACTATTCAGAAGAGCTGGAAAGATTGTGTGGAGGAATGGCTTTGAACACAGTTGTGCACTGATGATAGTGGTATTTATTAGGGCTGTGAATCTTTGGGATTCCCACGATTCAATTTAGAATCGATTCTTGGGGTCACAATTCGATTTTTTTCCCCCGATTCTTTCAAATCCAAACGATTCAATTCAGAAACGATTAATTTGTGATTCAAAACGATTCTCAGGATCTATTCCAATCTGCTGGCATGAAAGAAGAGTACATTTATAAAGACTTTATAATTGTAAATGTTTTATTTACCTATTGCAATAATGTAAACACCGAAAGGTAAATTCTACCAACAACTCTGGGTGATGTCTTTCGAGATGAGAACAGGGATTTGAAGTACTCCCGAAATACTTAACTTTACCGTTGCAGTCTCTGCAAATCGCATGAGTCATGCCAAGCCCTTTCTTACCCGGGCCGGGTTGAAGGTAAAATCCAAAGTGTTTCCAAACGGTTGCTTTTAAAGACCGCGGAGGTGGTTGAATTTCTTTTTCTTTGTCCTCCATACTTTAGCGGCAACAAACACAGTAGCTCACACAACACTACACACCACTCTGTAGCCTGCTAGGCTAACGCTTGCATGCCTGTGCATAGCTCACAGCTGCTCATTGGTTTCGCCAAACACTACGGTACCTGATAAAGCACATCCGCAGCCACAAAAATAATAGTTTAAAAAAAAAATGAGAATCGATACTGAATCTTTAAATGTTAGAAACGCGATTTAAGCTCAAATTTATTTTTTTTCTTCACCCCTAGTATATATTATTTTAAGGGGACTTTCTGCCCAGAATATGGGTAATAGTGCAAAAATGATATATCTTACCCAAGTTGTTAAGTATAAAAAAAAAGGAGTGTAATCCCTTTGTAATGCCCTTAAGGTACATTTGTGATCCTTACACCTTATACGCATTTTTGCTCTGAAAAGTTTTGTTAGCATTTGCACTTGTTCCATTGACAATTTTGCATCCAAATTTAATTCAAGGCAATATGTTGGTGATTCTTTGTTGTAACTCTGAGGAGATCTGCAGCTCAGGCAAGAGAATCTGTCTGCAGGACAGCTTTCGATTGTGCACTCCAAAATATGAGTGAAAAAGTGGAGAAAATAAAGTCCTGTAGGGCTAATATGGGACTTTATATGGTTTATTAGGGTCACAGCAAATATGTGGAAGAATGTGCTCTGATAACATGAGGTCAAAATGAATCTTTTTTTACTTTCCATTAAAAAAAAAACACCTAACACTGACTAACATAAGCAGCTGTGGTAGGCAGCGTCGTGCTGTACTCATGTTCTTCTTTTGCACAAACTGACAACCACATTAAAAGTGGAAGAGCTGAATGGACGTCATTCATCCCATATTTGAACCAGCTAGTTATTCAGTATCTGATCTGAGTTTTAGGGCTGTGCAGCTCTAATGAAAAGGCTGAGAAACCTTAGCTGTGTTAACCAAAGAAAATGCATTAGAAGTGATGGTTATCCCTCTTCAAAAAAAAAAAAAAAAGTCTGCTTAAACCCAAATAGAAATGGTTTATAGATGCATGGTGGTCCATCAAGCGTGTCATGAGCAGGTTATGTGCATATTCCGTCGATGTTCTACATGAACACACCCATCAAGGTGTGCTCTCTGCCTGGGCAGAAGGGTTTCCCTTAAAGTCAATATTGACCCCCGCCTGCATAGGGGAGGCATAGTGGTGCAAACATGTGAGAGAGGAATGTTGGCTTCTCTCATTTATGCAGCATTGAAAGTTGCCAAAATAATCAGAGCATGTTTGTCTTAAATAGGTCAGTTATAGTTCTAAATTAATCTCACGGCCCTCTCAGTTTACAGTAGTAATGCTCTGTTTGAGCATCTTCTCAATATTTTGTGTTCTGCATGCTTAAATACAGCTGTGAAAATATCTCTAGGTATCTAAACCTAGTGAGCCACTGTTGATGTTCCTTCATAAATCTCATATATTGTGGTTGTGTGTTTATAAGTACGCGGCTGGTGGATTCACACCGGAGGTCTGGGATTTTATGCTCTGCCCACAGAAAGGCTTCTCTCTTTCTGTAGTGGATGTGTTGGTTCTGAAGCCTGTGCAGACGAAGCAGAAACTTGACTTTGTTTTGCAGCTTTAGAGTTCAGAGTTAAGGCGGTCTTTTTTTTTTTTTTTTTTTTTTTTTTTTTTTTTTGACGTTTTTTTTAATGAAGAAAGGAAAAAAAACAAATAATATATCATAGACACATCTTCAACTTGTGATCTTTTGCTTTTTTTTTAGGAGGCTGATTTCCTTAACTCTGCAGGAGAACTCGGAGGTTTTGATTTCTGCATTGACAAAGGAACATTCGATGCCATTAGTTTAAACCCGGATAACAACAATGAGTGCAAAAAACTGTATGTCCGCACCCTAAAAGAAGCTCTTAAAGACAATGGCATCTTTGCTATCACTTCCTGTAACTGGACCAAAGAGCAGTTGCTAGAGAGATTCTGTGACGGTAAGAGGATATGAATGACTTCAAACATCAAATTTTGTTTTTACTCTTCTTGGATTTTTGATTGGAGGTTTTGATATAATGTATAAAATTTTAGTATTTGTATTCTATAGATTTCTTGCTGGTAAAGAGACGGGTATTTTGGGGAAAAGAAAAAAAAACAAACATACCATTTGAACCGTTTTAGTGCATTACATTAGGAAACTTTAATGTATTTAATATGATAGACGAACGCAGAGAAGTGGAGAATATGTGATGTGGAAGGAAAATATTTAGTTACATTATTTACAAATAAAAATCAGAAAAGCATGTAATGTACTATTCTAAATCTGAGTGAACACTATGTAAACAGATTTGTGATCCAACTAGAATATGTCTCTATCAGTTGAACATCCAGACAAATCTTTAATAAAAATAGAACCTTACTTGTTACTTTCTAAAACCTAATTATATTTTGATATTACTTTTTTTTTTTTCTCTGTGCTGCACATTTAGGGTCGTCTAAATAAATTTAGCTCCCATCTACTTTTCCTGTTTCTGAAGTAAAGCACCGCAGAGCATGATGCTGTCACCACCATGTTTCACAGTAGAGCTGGTTTGATCCCAATGACATGCTTCACACAGCATTTTGCATTTGGGCCATAAAGTTCTGTTGACCTCAATATCTGACCAGAGGACCTTGTTTCTCACTTCCCTTACGTGGATGATTGCAATCTGGACCTTTTATGGTTTTACTAGAATTATAGCTTTCTTCTTGTCACTTCCTAGAATGGTTCTCTAAGGTTAAATTACACCCAAGTCGACCATGTTTACTAATTAGACAAAGTTGGGTTTACCTGGATTTTATTTAGGAGAATCACAATAAGGAGGCTAAATACAAATGCACATTTTTCAGGTTTGTATGAATTTTTTTTTATTATATTTTTTTACATTTTGGGGAAACTAATACATAATTTCAGATTTTATTTCACAACTATGCACTACTTTCCTATAACCTCCAAATATGATTAAAGTCAAAGGGTATGAATACATTTCAATAGATGCTTTATAATCATGTAGAAGCAAGTGGAACAGCATATACCAAGCTTAACATTTTTATTTCAGCGGTTGAGGTTGTTTGTCATAATGCAGGAAGGTATTACTATCAATTTTTAAAATATTAAAGGCGATAGCCATAAATCTAACCTCCTCCTGCCAGTAAGTGGCGCCCCTGAGCTCACCGTTCTTGTTCTGCAATGTCTTCCAGGCGGTTGCCAGGTCTGATGGTATCTGGATTAGCATTAGCAAGGTTTTTACCTCCATGTGGCCTCTGAGCACCTTTTCTTTATTAAGTCAGCACCAACGCTCAGAAGCTTGACCCATGTTCACATTAGTTTAGCTTTTATTATTTGGTTTAATCTGTAAAATAAAAAAGGCTATTTCTCAGAGCTCTCACAGCTAATAGGATCTGGCAACATCTGAATTTAGTCTCACATGACTTCAAACTTCTATTCCTATTGGTGCAAGAATCCTTTATGTAGATATTGGCATCATAACCATAAGTGAATATTTACATATTATGGTTAAAATTGATTTAAAAAAATCATTTATGTAATTCATATAAAATTATTGTTTTACTCTACACCACTCTAGATGTTCTGTGGATGTATACATTTGAAATCTTTTTTTTTTTTGATAAAATGTAGAGATTACCTCTAAATTTACCCTAGTAAAGCTTGCAGAAACCCCTGTAGATGTAGAATTTATAAAATAGATTTAGTTTTTTTTTCTTAAGCTCAATGTTTTTAGAACTAAACTGCATATCAATCAAATCCCAATAGTATACTTCTTATTTTCTCTGACTACATCAGTGTTTTTGTGTTTAGTTTGTTTTAAACTGTCTCTCTGGCATGCAGCAGCTTTATATCAAACTGTTCTGTTGTCTAACTCTCTGTTCCAAAAAGAAAAGAAAAAAACTCTCAGACAGATTTTCAGTCTCAATAATTACTTGACAGGTTGTTAAGCAGCAGGGAACAACGGCCCGTACAGTTTGAGTATAGGCAAGCTTCCACTAGCTGTCACTCGTCTGTCTGCAGTCGCTCTGGAGAGCCTGCAGGGGGCCAAACAGCCTTGAAAACTCATCTTTCACACTGACAGCTTGCCTTTACTAGACCCCAGGAAGCAGCACAGATGGTGGACGGATGGTTGTCTCACTTTATTGCCGGCTGAACCTCCTTTTAGTTACTTAGTTATGGTCCATAACAAAATGAGCCTTTGCCTGTGTTTTGGTGGATATTCCTAACTTGGCAGTAATCTGTTTTTTTTGTGTGTGTTTTTTTTTCTTAACAGGATTTGAATTTGTACAGGAGTTGCCTACCCCTAGTTTCCAGTTTGGAGGAAAAACTGGCAACAGTGTGGCAGCACTTATCTTCAAGAAAGTACACAGTTGAGGTTTCTAAAGTGAATGTTTGTCTCTTTTTGCAGTTGTTTTTTGTTTGTTTTTTTCAACATTTTTGTTTCTATTTGATGCAGAATATTTTATTAGTCTGTTCTACAAGACCTGACCCCAGTATGTTGCAATAAAACAAATGAATGTTAAATATTAGAACAGTTTTTGGTTTAATAAAATGAGTTTTTGAAACAAGATCTAGTTTTTTCCAGTCTTCAACTATTCATTTTTTCCCTCCTTCCATAAATCATCCTGTAATCCCTGACATGTCTTTGCAACGACTTCTTTGAGAGTCCGAACACAGAGATGACCAGTATTCTCTCTCGCTAGGTTATAAATTTAATTTGCCTCTCCAACCATTGTGAGAATGGAGAGAATGGTGCCCATCTAATTGGTTAAACTGGAAACCAGCAACACTGGGGGTCCCGAGGATGATGATTAACAACTTCTAACATCATGAATAAACAGGAGGCTGTGGCTTCTATGGGAGAGGAGCTTTTCTACCCTCCTCCTTCCTAAATGGCATCATTAATATCTGCCAAGCTCTGGATGCTAATTGCAAGCTGCACAGGCAAGTGGCCCAATGGGAGCCGTCCACGTCGACACACACTATTGAGTAAACACATCCGAGATTTACAAGAATTACTGCCTGGAAATTTACAAGACTGTGTATCCTGTCTGGTTAAGGCACGTTGTGCCCACATTTACAGCACTGAGATTTTCCCATGAAGTGAAATGTTTTTGTTGGGTTTTGGAGTTTCTGCTCAATGGAATCATCCCCTCCTGCAGGCTCAGTGTTTTCAAATGTGTAATTATGCAGCAGGTAGTGTTTCACATTTCTCTCAACATGTCATGAAAACTTAAACTAATGTTGGAATGATGTTTCCCACAGTGATATTCAACTTTTTTTTCTTGTAAAAAGGTTGTTTTTGTTAAATATATTAAGTGTTATTCATACACAAGTTAAGATTTTTTTTTCTTCAAATTAGGTTGGCTTCCAGGGATATTTGTTGCCCATAAATGCCACTTTGTTGGTGCATTATGTTTGCACTACCAATATTTCTGCGATTTCTTGGTGCGTTGGAGTCTATACTTTTCTGTCTGCAGACTAATGGGATAGTTTTCTTATTTTCTCTACTGTTAAGTGATTGATGGCCTAGACTGCTGTTCAGTTATATATGTGGGGTAACTGGTTGGACTGGATACATAAGGCTGTGCCTCATTTTTTAGAGGAATTATTAGAAGGTATAAGAGTTCTGAAGATAATGCGACATATCATTTAAAAATAAACTGATTACCTCAAGCTGTTTTTGGCTTGAAATATAGAAGAAACATTTCTAATAATAAACCTGATGATTCTTGTCTTCTCTTTTCTATTTTACAAATGCCTGTTATGCATTTTATAAATATTTTATAAGTCATACCTACAAACTTTTACCCAGGTAATTTTTGAATAATAAAAACCAGAAATCTTGATTTCCTAATGCTTTTTGTGAAGTTATCAGAAGCAGGTGCATGTTGCAGCTTTTTGAGTGGTAGATTTTTTTTCTACATCAAATAAAAAAACTACAACAAACAAAAAGTTGACTAAAAGGTATTTTATTGGTTTTAAACAGGTTTTATTTTGTGAACGTGTATTTAATGCTTTAATCTTTGCAGTGGGTGTCATCCCATTAATGTATATTAATGTGGGTATGAGATCCTGTTAAATAAGCAGTCCTGCTTACATAGATTTTTAAAACTTCATTTTTTTTTTTTTACATTTACACATTTAATAAAGAGTTAATTTTTAAACACCGTCTTGCAGAAAAAAAATCAGACCTTTTCAAAACATCCACCATGATAAATGAGTTTCATTAAATACATTTACAAACTTCACTCATAAAATTCACCTACAAAAGAAAGATTTTGCAAAGTTTTTTTTTTCCCAACCCACTGGATGTATTGCCAGCAGCATTCTGGGCTCTTGTTTCAGCTTCTGAAGTGTGATCCTGCAAATATTTATATTTTTCACCTCATCTCCCTGGAAACACGTTTGAAGGTCTGCTAACAGGATTTTTGTGGACTGAAGTGAATTGCTCCAGCATGTAGCGGTGAACTTTTCCGTAGCAGGATTTGGAGTTCTGTTGGTGAGAAACATTTACACACTGCCTTTCTGGGTAATCGCTACCCTGATTACAGCGGGTCCTTATAGTGTTTGCCTCTAGTACCAGCATTTCTTTTGCTCAGTAAATGTGAGCAAAAGTAACTATTATTAATAAAACATGAGTTATCAGGAACTTCTTAAAAAATGTGCAGAAAGAAATATGAAATAACTATGAGCTGAAGCCAACATAGAAAAAACCAGAAGTAAATGTCAGTGACTTCAGTGTGTTAAGCTATTATTATTAATAGTTGAATTTATTTTAAATTTCTTTTAAGTTTCATTAAAGAAATGTTTTCATCAATCTCAGACGGGAAACCTAAAAATGCCCCTTAAAGGTGGTGAGATGCATGGGCCTGTAGAACCTGTTACTATTTCATAAAACTTTATTAGACCAAAAGCTGTTACATTTGTTGCATTTTGATTATCTAATGAAAATCTCAAAAATTAAAGCACCTCACAGACTTATGGACCATCCATGTGATTCCTGGTGATGTTGCTATCAGGTCGATTTGAGGACAAATGCTGTTAGTAACAAGTATGTGTTAACCATGCACATAAAGTGAAACGGGCCTATTACTGAGACTGATGACTTAGTTTCCTCTGGTTACCATCAACACAGGAACAAAAAAAAAAACAACAGAATGTGTTAAATTTGAACTGACCACAAGAACCATTATGTTTGCTTTTTTGGCTCACAAAGAAATAACACTGAGCTACTGTACATGCACATGCATACATTGTGTTTTGTCTTTACTAGACCTCTAAAGGACATCAAAAACATGGATGGTTAAAGAATTAAGGGGCCTGCTGAGAGCAGATCAGGTTTGACTTCAGGTTAACAAAAGACTAAATAATTAATTATGTTCTTTGCTATAAGAGTAATTAACCAGTGCATGGTATCCTTGATTTTATATCATGTATTTCTAACCCTCATAGAATCCTGTCGTTTTGGAATAATCAATTCTACAGAAATTTTACTCTTTTTTTTTTTTTTTTTTTTTTTTTTTTTACGCAAAGGTATGGACAAAGCTGCTATAATCAGATGCAATATTGTATCCACCTAAGGATTAAAAGACTAAGGCACAACTATTAATATCTGCTCTATGATATAGACACGGAGACAATTAATGGTACACCCGGTTAATGAAAAAAAACTCACAATGGTCACAGAAATAACTTGAATCTGACACAAGTAATAACACATAAAGATTTGATTAAGTTCACACACTGTGTTTCAATCATGCATGATTAGAAAAAAAATTAACTCATAAAACAGGCCTGGGAAAAAAATGGTATCCTTAGAAGAGACTTAAAGTAGTGTGACTAAAAGGACATGTTAAATCAGCAATCTTATCAGTCTGCGGCCTACATAAAGGGCAATTAACCAGGGGCGGAGCTACATCGGGGGCCAGAGGTGGCCATGGCCACCCTTAGCCAATCATTGGCCACCTCTACCATTTATTTCCCTCTGATACAGATAATTTTTCATATATTAACAATTTCTAGACAACAAAAACACTATGGTTAATTATGCACATCAATATACTAACGTTAAAGATGATAAGTACAGAATTCAAGCAGAAATAGATTTAGTGTTTTATGGGGTAAAGAGAAAATTAAGTGTCTCTAGGTGTCTTCAGTGAAATCATAGATAAATACCTATTTATCTATCGAATGATTACTGATAAAAGTAGGTAAGTAATGACTATGGAAAAGATGTTTGCCCAAAAATCTAACCTTAAAGAATTTTATCCACTATACCTTTTATCTAGAAAGCATTGATGTTTGAATATATTTGTCTATTTGTTAGCAAAGGCAGTGGGAAATTATAGTTTGTCTTTATTTAGAGAATATGGATGTTTTGCTGATTAATTTTCCTGTTGGAACAGAGGTTTTGGTGCCTATCTTTTGGTTATTGCCTGGCCACCCTTACAAAAATGTTCTGGCTACGCCTCTGCAATTAACTTATCATGTTCTGACGTTTTCTCTATATTACAACAGCTGAATAAAAAAAAATGATGACTAGTTTTGCTTTCTTGTCATAACTAAGCTTTTTCTTCTCGTCATGACTAAAATTTATAGTAAAAATCACACGAGCAGCACCCAGTGGGAGGAGACAATTGCGGCTTAATGGAACATACCAATAGGAAAGGGGCAGGAGGGGTATAAAATATGTTTTAATCAATAAAACGTGCCCTTTTAGTTAAAAACAAAATACTGTTCTTATTTTCAATCAATCATTTATGTGTCAGCTTCTTCCCTGTGTTTTTGTATTTTAGGTTTTTCTTTGTCCGGGCTGCCTCCGGCCCCCCTCCGCGGTGCTGTTTGGTTTGCACGCGGATATTGCTTCAGTCCGGTGGAGTCTGAAGGCAGCAGCTCTGCTGCTTTCACTGCTTCTCAGTCCTGCTAGTAGGACGCTCCTCCGACGGCTGCAACTGCGGAGAAATCTCCCTTCTCTCTACTTTTAATGAAGATGACATAGCTTCAAAAAAGCCTCTGCTGACCAGGTAGTATTTGCTCAAACCCATGGTTGTTTTAAACAGCTGTATAATGATGTTTGTGCTTTTAAACCTGCATGAAGTTTTCTCTCCTCATGCTGGTTTCCCTATAAGCAGCACACCTAGTGGGACTAGAGAGAAAACTTCTGTTTATTTATTTATCAATATTATTTAACTGGAACATAATGAAACGAGAAACATAAAACTGCTTGATATCAGATGCAGGAATAAATAAAGTGAATTGAAGCTGGTTAAGCTTAATAAACAGCTTTTGGTGTGCAGTAAACAAGCACCTTTTAACATCAAACTATCCTCTATTTGACAGAGACAGCCATGACACTGAAGCTGCAGATAATACCTGTGTGTGGATTTACAGTGTGGTTGTTTAGCAGCTTATTGACAAACAGCTCCTCACCACAGATGAGAAGAAACTGAAAGGCTTGAGTGCTTTGCCTCATGAAGCCTTGTTGCATATCTCTTCCCCCATCTTCACCACACGTACAAGTTCTTTTTTTCCCCCTCTACAAATAAGAATCAGAAATTACTAAATCTAAGAGTGTTTTGAGGTTAGTTTGCCAAAACATATGCTTTGTTATTTTCCCCTTCTTGATAAGGGAAGGCAGTTGCAGCCAAATTACAAATATTCAGCTTTGTTCTATTATGATTGTACTTCTATATGAATATATATATAACCTAAACATGTGTTGTTACATATGAAAGCAAACCACTAGGAGCAAGAAACCATAACATACATTGAATGAATCATCTGCAGCTATACTGAACAAGCCGCCTACGCCAGGGTCATTTTGCAGCCTCTTTATTGCAGTCTCGGATCATAATCAAAATGAGGGCACTCAGAAACCATTCAGTAGCTCGTCTCCCCTTAGTTTCATTGTTTCTGAGTTTAGGAAGTAAGCATGCCAACTTATGTTTCGCTTTGCTTAACATTTTATGACTGTTGGTTGATCTATGGTGGATACCAAAAACACACCTTCACAGAGAACCGTTTTTTTTTCTTTTTGCAATTATCTGAAATTCCTAGATGGATGCTTTTTAATCCCCCCTCCTTCCCAGCAGTGCTTGGCCCATAACGTGCAAGGACGAGGGACAAATTTGGTCTGCAAAACAGGAAATGTCACAGGCTCCTTCAAAGATCCTGCTCTTGTAAATGGCCCTCATGAATAGTAAATATGGCTACAAGTTTAAGGTCGACACTTAACCACAGAAAGGCAGAAGATTAAATCTCACGCCAGCTCTAGTGTCTAATTGCATTTCAGATGTTGATAGGGGTTCCTTACAGCGAACAGAAATAGTTCATGTTGAAGAAAACTTGCTCAGAGGAGCTCTTATCTTTTTGAAAAGAAAAAAAAAACAACTTTGATGGCTACTCATTGCTGAGGTTTCCAAAATAAACTGCTTCTGGAATCTGGAGTCACAGATTCCAGTTAAGGCCAGGTTGTTAAAAAAAAAGTTACACCTATTATGTATTAAAGTACTTTTAATAAGATGGCAGAAAAAGTTTTAAAGTAACAGAATTGTCTTTAACAGTTCCTCCTTTTCAACACCTGTTGCTTTGCACTGCCTGAAAGAAAAAACTTATACACAGGAACTGTCCTTTTGTTCTTGAATGTTTCCCAGTTCCAAAAAATCAGTGTGGTTTTCATTGTTTTTTTTGGGAAAAAGAGCGTACACACACAAATGTGATTAAAAAAAAAACAATCTAAAAAAACAAAATTTTAATCAGTAATATTTAAATAATATACATAATATTGTGTAGAGTATGCTTTTTGAACAATTATAATGCGTATCTTAAAGGTATAGTGGAGGATTTTCACAAAATTTTGATCTCCACTTTTAATCACAATCCTTAAACGCGTGCAAGAGTGTGCATGACACCATTTCTCCTTATGCACACTCTATTTAGAAAGTTGCTGTTTGCATCGCTCATACAAGCTTACTTTCAAAAAGAAGATTTACAATTTTTCCACTACGTCAGACTCGACACCGGTAAGTGAAAAAAGTGTCGAGCAGGTAGGACGGCCTTACGTAAACATATCACCAGAATGAACGACAATTAGGACCGCTTATTTTCACGATCCACCTGGGATAAAAAAAACCCTCCACTATACCATTAATGGTTTTGCATCTATAGAAAGAAGTTGTTTCCTTTAAATAAAGGCATTTAATCCATTTTTACACATTGTGAAATCCTTACATACCATAAAAGAGTCGAACTGTGACATTTTTAATCAACATTATCACACTGTGAGAATCTCGTGTCTGGTCACAGCTTGGTGAGAACAAGCCCTCCAAATCTATAAATTGGTGTCATGTGAATCTGCAAACCTGCTGCTGCAGTTTGTCTGATGATTACCCCCCCTTAACCCAGTCCAACATTTAGGTTTTTTTTTACCACTGTGCAAAAAGTTTTGATCATATGCAAAATGTTTTACCTTAACATTTCAATGAATGAAGATGTTCAACTCATGTCGGTCTTCCCAGTTTTTTCTGAGTGACGCCAGAAGTCTAAAATAAGAACAATCTCACTCAGCCCTTGAAGTATCTGATTACTGAATTAGTAAAGGAAATGCAATCAACCATTTAACAGAGACTGCTTCTTGCTTTTTTTTGTTTTTTGTTTTTGAGCGGCGGTACTCAAAAGTGGCCAGATACCCTGGCAAATCATTGTTCACAGTGACTGGCAGTCACTTTAATGAAGTGCAGCTTTGGCGTGCAGCACTTGTACTCGACAACAGCTCTGGCGCTGTTAGACAGCGGGCCTGTTTTGGACATGCTGGAAGCATAATTTATGGCAGCAATCTTAGGCTGGTGGGTTGGGTTTTTTTTCTAAGGGGATCGCTCTGCGCTGCAGTGTGTGCTTAAGATGCTAACATTCACAAAGCCTTTGTGTTGCAAGCAAAAGGTCCTATTAGAGCTCCATTCTGCCAGTGGGCAGCTGTGTGCCTGTGGCTGAGCCAGCCTCTGGTCCATTCAGCGTCTCTGCGTAGAGCTCAAACTCTGTCTGCACTCTGACGCACATGCTGCCACCTTCAACCCACTCCTTTTTGCATTCTTTATTCCAGTCGGCCTATTTCACCTCCACCCATTGCTGTTTTTTTGTCTCTCTTTATATTTCATACCGCCCTGTGATGTTCCTGCAAAGATAACACAACTGGATTGTTTGCCATGTCTCCATGTTAGATTTACGTTTCAGTGACCTGTGCTCCAGTCCAGACAAGCTGCAACGTATATTTACTCCATGCTCTGTATTTATATGAATTCTTCCCTTCTCCAATGAACATGTTTCTTCCTCATTAACATAACAGATTTGAGAGTCTGGCGTCTTGTCACCCACAGAGCCTAAGACCTGCATCTGAAAAGAAAAGAAAAGAATGGCGTAGAAAAGAAAAGAGGCAGACTCGCATACACAGGAACTCCCCCAACCCCCTAAAAAGCAGACTGCTTAGATGAAAGGATTTCTGGGGTTGCAATTGAAATGTCCCCATCCACTCATCTCACTCCTGTGTTTATACATGGTGACCATGAGGAAGCATCTCGAGTCTGAGGAGAAAATAAAGTAGAGCAAAGTTTTTGACTCTCAAATGAGGATCTGTCCCCTCAGGCATAGTTTTTGTTAGTTCCTTTGCATATCCACTGGGATGCTATTGTATGCTTTGTGTGCGCTTAACCTGTTTCTTACTGAAAAACCCCCCATAGTCCAGGTGAGCTGATGTTTTTTGCATTTTGTTTATTTTTCTTATTGTATTCTGCGGTTTATGAACAACAGCGTTTTGCATTCCTGTCTCTCTATTTCCTGGCTACGCTGGAATGAGCTTTCCTCGAAACTTGACCCCATGGTATCTTTCTAGATGGTTCAATGAGGGACGGGCATTTCTATACCTACCCCCTTTTTCTGATACCATCTCCCATTTGCCTCCGTTTAGAAACAGAGAACTGAAAGCTTCGGTTAGCGTTCAGCACAGACAGCCTTATTTTGTGTATTTTTAGAGCTTGTTTTTTATCCGCTGGTAAGACAGAACTTATTTAAACTTTTTTTTAAAAATAAAGGGATAGTCTTTATTTGAAACTACTGAGATTTGTGAAAATAAAAACCTTTACTCTATTTCTAAAAGCAGGAAAACACCTTAAACTAGAGCCTTAAGGTTCTCTTTCCGGTGTTTTACTACTTTTCACTTATAGTTTTACATAAATAAGATTTTTGTTAACAGAAATTTGCTGGAGAGAAGAACCAGCTTTTTTTTGGGACCATATATATATATTTTTTTATTTTTGTCTTAAAAAGGTCTGACTCAGCAGACTCGTCTCACCACTGCAGGTTTAACAAAGGCAGCACTTCCGTCAAGCCTGGTGCCAAATTTCCATCAGTGTTGATCAGTAGTTTGGCCAAGAAATACCTGTAATATTTAACAGTGAGCTAGATTTTCCAGAGAAAAGACAGCCCAGATGTTTATGGGCGTTGGTGTCATTTTCACTTTAGTGTAAGTGCGAGTAAGACTTTAATCTGACATTTCAAAGTCAAACATTATTTTCTGCACTTGATCGAACACTCTCTTCTTAATAACTTTTTTTTTTTTTTTTCTGTGTTTAAAACCTTAGCAAACTTTTTCTTTTATGATTCGTATCATCTGTGTGATGAGATCAGGTGATGAAGTAACATAGTGAGATAAATAAATTACAAGTTTATTATATACCAGCTTTTCATTTGTTGATTGAGATTGTAAGGCATTTTTGCATCTGTAGGAAAACTCTAAATGCTTTTTATTAAACCTTCAGCATTAGAAATAAAACCTGGTTTTCCTGGTTTGTGTCATTTTTTTTGACACTTTGCTGCATCCTTAACAGCGTCTTTCTCTACAAGCTTAGGCTTGATAACAAAGCCAGTGTGACCAGATAATCCTGCTCTTACCAATCGTGTAATGATCTACAGTCTTTATACTCTTGTGACATATTGTGTTTGAGTCTGTCTGCGTGTTTTACATTTTTATTTTACACAAAGCTGCAGGTTATTCCCAGCATCGGTAGAATAAACATTTTAACTGATTTACAACCCGGCTGGCTGGCTGCAGTTCAGATATTTCTGAGAAATAAATCCAGATGTGACAGACGTGTTGCAAAGACTTTTGTGACTAAAGCTAAATTCTGTTATGGATTTCCCTTTTTTAATATATTTGTATTACACATCTTAAAACAAAGATTGTGCTCACTTGTGCTCAAAAGCTTTAGAGTATCAATCCAATTGCAGATGCAAATCATTTCTATATTTAATTGCTTTTATTTCAGTATAGAACAACAACAATCATTCCCTTTATTTTGTTATATACAATGATTTTATATGGATGTTTCTTTGTTCTTTTGTCTTTCCTTTGTCCTGAATGGTGGTATATAAATAAACAAAACTGGTCTTTATAAGGCCCTTAAAATAGTTTATGAATTAATGTGTAATATCTAATAATATAACATGTACTTATTATTTGTGTGTTACTACTCAAAAGTTCTGCAAATGCAGTCATATTATGCGGTCATATTTATTTTAGGTATTCAACTTATTGTTTTATAAGAATTCATAATGCAAATTTGTTCTTTGTTAGGAACTTCTCTATATTACTTAGGTTATATTAGTAGGCTAAATGTGATGTTACTCTATGTTTATGACCTCATTTAGGTCTTATTCCCATCCTTTTTTAATGAATATAGAAATGAGCACCTTCCAAATTTATTAGTTTTTAAATTTGTATTCTAATTTAAGGGGAATGTCAGCCTAGCAAGACCTTTACCCTCCGATTGCTCCCTGGGTGCCCCACAATGGCAGCCCACTGCTCCCCTAGGCGATAGTTTAAATGCAGGGGTACATTTTTCCAATGTGAGATCAATAAAGTTTCTGATTATTATTATTAATTTCACAGAATATGCAACATTTCTTATCATAGAAGTAAAGCATTTAGTGCAACTTCTGGTCCACTAACTTTAGCATTATAACATCCCCATATTTCATGTCTAGAAATTATTTTATTTTATTATTTTAACTGCCAAGCAAGGGAAGAGTTGCTGTCAGCTGACTGAGTACTATGCAGTAAATGGGTTGAGAATGGGGGTGTGGTCCTCTATAAGTTTAGTGCTGGTCACTCTGACTCTCTTTGGCAACTCAAGAAATAGACTTTCAACTGTAGGAATGTTATGGCCGGAATGTTGCAGAGATTCTTTTAGCTTTTAATTTGTCAAACCTTGCTATGCTTTTTAGGCTGTGCTGGGATTAACAATGAAAGCTGAAAATTTTTATAAACTAGTCCCTCTCTGCTGAGAATAAGAAGAATTTCTCTTTTTCTTCTTCATTATTATTTAATAATAGAAATGATCCACTTTTAGTTAAGTTTTCTGTTCTCCATCGCTATCTTAGAGCTGTAAGAGGAAGGGAAAGCTACAAAAAATATTGGTAAATTCCAAGCTTGCAGTTGACCAATTCGAATACATACTATTTTCAACAGAATAGAAACGGTCCTTCCTGTTTTGCTGTGCAGAATGTAGAACACTCACAGATTGTTGTACATTTCCCCTATTTATAGCTGTAGATATTGTGGTTGGCTCCTTAATGAAAAAAAAAGAAAAACTTAGAGCACACCTTCAGCTTACTGTTAGATCTCGTTCTGTTTAACACTCCTGTTTCACAGTGTGCTGAGCAGTCAGAGGGTCCATGTGGTTAAGTGAGCCTCGTCACGAATGAATGAATGGGCCGATGGAATGCTACATAGTTTTCATTCTGACATACTCCCATCTGTACACAATCCCATAACCCGCTACAGCTCCACGGTGGGAATATGGTGTTATGTAACAATAAAAGGATACTTTATTGGCTGATCAGTTGTGACAGGATGTGTAATATAACTTTGTTTTGCAACTCGGGAGTTGGTTCCCCCTCCGTTTTTCTTTTTTTTTTTTTTAGCTGAACAATTGTAAGGGATTGCCAGGAGCACTGGAGGCTCCCATGTAATGCATCTCTGATGGATTAAGGCCTTGGTTTGTGTTTGGAAAATGGAGCCAGAGCCAGACACTCATGGAGAATGGCAGGGATTGATTGGGAGGGAGCAGTGTAATTAGTGGACTACCTGATGTATGGGTAGCCATGGCTTTAAAGAGTTGCTCCAGGGGGCAGGAGGCCTCATACCTTTCTTTACTTGAACTCAAACACCTGATCCAATGCCTGTCAAGTTTTCAGTTGGCGCATTTCTGCTCTAACACACAGAGATCAAAGCCTGAATACATTTTAGACTCTAAAAAACAGCTTTTAGTTTGCAGGTTACACCTACCTAAATCAAATAACGTTTCTCATTGGGGCAATTTCCTATAACAAACACACACACTGATAAGGAACTGATGAGCTGTCCAGACATTCGTTTTAGCAACTTGGGTGACACGTGCCCTCTCCAAATCACCATTTGCCAATATTGATGTCTGTTTGTGAATGGCTGCTATGGCTACCAATTCACTTCCTCGAAACAGTGTTTAACTTTGCTACTATTTTATACAGGGCAACAATACTTTTAGTCAGTCTATCTACGATGTAAATGAAGAAAAAAAACTATTGGCAAATTATTAAGCTATTGATTAAGAAATCAAAGTTTGTTCACATCCATATAGATAGATATATATAGATAGATATATCTTTAATTCAGGGATTTATATTTTCTGCACTTAAAACTTTTCTGTAATTATGTTTGTGTAATAATCAAGGCTCAAACCCAGTGATATGCTAAATGTTCATCTATTGCAAGAATAACAGCATGAGATCATTGAAGATGATCATAAGTAGAGTGACCAATTTGGTCCTTAACCACCCAGCATATTTAATTCTCTGTGTAAATACATGCATGATGGTAATTTAGACTGGGTATGATTAAAGAGCACAGTAGGAGACACGCACACAAAAAAACAGGTCTTCGAATGTAGCATCAATTTAAACTTCTTATGAATCATGTTTCATTCATCTGCAAAACAACAATATTCTGTAAATTAACTGTTACATGGGATGAAGAAAACTGTTACTTTCTGTCACTCAGTGTGATATAGGATGTGTTTGGCCCCTAAGGTGTTAAACCTCCTTGTCGGTTTTTCATTTAGTCGTCAAGTTTTCAAGCTCTCTAAAGTTTCAAGCTTTCTTGCTGCAAATTTCAAATCACTTTCCGGCAGTTTTGTATGAGTGTGAGACTTAGATATTTGAATTAAGACATCAAACTCTCGTGACTTCTTAAAACAGTCTTGCAAAGGTTTTCTTTAAAACATGCCTGCGGTATCAAAATAAAAAATCTGCAAAACAGCCAATCATAAAACAGATCTTTAGACACGTTCAGCTGCCATTAAAAAAACACTTTTCCCCCCCATGTTGATAATCATATTAAGTTTGGTCTCTCCTTTTACCTGCTGCGATTGTCAATTGCATTAATCCACTGCTGAGACTTCTTATGCTTTCTTTAGTCCTCCATGCTGTATGCTGTCATTGCAATTACACAAACTGGATTAGAAATAATCAAAAAGACTGCAAACATTCAAATAATACCTTAAAAACAACAGGAGAAAATTGAGCAAAAGAAGAAAAAATATGTTTTAAAGGTTTTGTGAATTGCAACATGAAAATGAAGAGCAACATCTCTCTTCATTTTTTATAATACCAAAAAATTGTTTTCCTTCTTGCCAAAGTGAGGCATATTTCCCACATTGGTGTCCTTTGTAATAAATCTTGATGTAATGTAATCATCAGTATTTGCTGTCCTCTTTCAACGAGTTCTTCTTTTTGTTAAAGCAGGAGTGACATATGCTGTGTATGTCGAGCTCATTTGGGGATTTCTCTCTTTGGGTTTTTGGTAATAGTCATTGTGCTCCACACCCAGTTCAGCAGCAGCATAGTCTTACCACAAGGGAAGTAAGCCTCATATATCGCAAAGTATGCTTAGATCTGCGAATTATGTCAGTGTATCTCTGTGTCAGCCATGTAATAAGATGTGGTGGTATGAATTGCATTTAAACAGGCTTTCAAGAAATGGTTGGGCCCAGATCTAAAATGGTGATTGGTTATTTCGCCTTCTTCTGTGCAGATCTGTGGCTATATGTATTTCAGAACAAAGGTTTAGAGGATTTGCTCTGTTGAGTAGTTGATAATATAATAGTTATAGTCTGTGCTGCATCTGTCTGATGGGTATCCTTCTCAACTCATGTATAACTTTTTTTGTGTGTGCCAGGAACCAGTAATCGGTAGTAAGCAAATGCGTAAAGTTACTAAGTATAAATATTTTGTAAAAATAAGTAAGTATTAATACATACTTACTATACTTGAGTAGATTTTTTTTTTTTTTTGGTATGAATTGGCTCATTACTTTACAGATAATGATAGTGGTATGATGTAACAGCTGCACAAAAGAGGGAAACTGAAGGGCTTAAATAAAACCTGTTCAGTTGAATCACATTTTGTTTCTAGAAAAATAAAGATAGTGACATGGACTAAGGACGGGAGCTGGGAAATATTATAGAAAATAACTCAGATTGTGAGATGCAATACTCTCCATCCATTACCCCTTTTATTCATTTTAAATGTGTATGTTGGTCATGTTTTAACTTCTATTTCAAAATGCTGTAAATATCAGAGCTTCAAGTAATCAGCCGTATATGACTGGCTTCTGTTTAGTTCAATTCATATTATGTTGTCTGAAACTAATTTAGAGCAAAACTAACCTAACTAGTTCTTTTTATGCACTCTATACAAACAGTGAGCAAAACTGGGAAATTTTCTGTGCATTACACATTTTGAAGAGTAGTTTTTTTTTAATTAAGGCAAACTTTTCACTTGTAGAAACCTTTTTTTTCTTAAGTACTTTTGACATCTTAGTTGTTAGGTTTATTTTCTTTATTTTCCTTTTTG
Source organism: Cyprinodon variegatus (assembly GCF_000732505.1). Taxonomy (NCBI): domain Eukaryota; kingdom Metazoa; phylum Chordata; class Actinopteri; order Cyprinodontiformes; family Cyprinodontidae; genus Cyprinodon; species Cyprinodon variegatus. Next base: position 180,692 of record NW_015150786.1, read on the forward strand.
TAGATTTTTCAACATCTGTCATTTACTCTGTTTCTGTATAACTTTTAACATAAGGTCAAGAAGTTATTGACTAAGAAGAAAAGATAAACAATAAAAATAAAAGAATTTCTAACAATCAATGGCCTGTCACTACTTTAGCCATGCTTAGGATGACCTGAATTTATATTTTATTTCATTAATGTCGTAAATATTACCATCTAATGGTATAAAATGGTTATAACTGCCTTTCGATTCAGATCTTACAAAGTGTAGGTCAGATTTATGTTGGTTATTCTATGTCTTGCACTTATTCAATACATTTTTATCTGATTAATGATTTAGTAGGATGCTAATGATTATTTAACATGCTAAAACCAGCAGGGGTCTACCTATTTAGGCACAAACTTCATTCATAGAACCATTAAATTATGCCTTTAAAAAATAAATCTTAGAAATGTCCCTATAAAGGAAATTGTTGCTGACCAAGTGTTATTAAGGGATGGTTGAGGTTAATCACAAAACCAATCCCAGCCTGATTTTCTGTTTCCTTGTTTTGGCCTGATTTGGACAGGTACCAGTTACCTACAAAAGTAAGATTCTGCATTTATAACTCCTTACCTTAGCCATTTTGATAGGTTCTTTTGTGTCTGGAACAGGGCCTTTTATTAAAAAGAAAAAAAGCTTCTAAAAGTCACAACCCCAAATGCCTAACATTAACACTGACAACACAGAATGTTCAAGTGATGGATCGTGGCTTTTGTTTTTGCACTTGTGAAGAGCTATTGGTGTGATAGTGGGCAGTATTAGGCCTGCCTTCCTACGCATGTGGGTACTAAGGTGATGGCTAAAGTAGTCAGTGGTATGTCATGGCCCACTTTGGACCATTTTTACAACCTCAGCCACATTATCTTGAAGAGGGTTGGCTCTGTCTTTTCCTAGAATTAACAATCCTCAATTCAGCCCATGACAAAAGCATGGAAAAAGTCGAAGAAGTGTAAAGTAAGACACCCAAGCAGTGCTTTGTTTGCTCATCGTAATCTAGTTTGGTGGGAAATGAATTCTTTTCTTTTTATTTCAACCAAAGCCACTGATCAAAGTCTTGACACCAGACGGGCTCCGCACAAGTATGCGGCAGCCAGAGCCAGCTGGGTGACTGACAGCGAACGTCCAATCAGAGAACTTTATTGGGGGCCCAAATGGTCTTCTATTCATCTGCCTGTGCAAATCACTGTCTGGGCAAAGAGCCATGTTATCTTAGCTGCCCTTTTCTTGTGCCCTCCTGAGTCACTTACTTGGAGCATAGAGTTGCCATCTGCAGTCTAACATATGCAAGCAGATGTAATTGTAGCTGGTTTCAAAACTAGAAATGCTTAATGAGGTGTTCTAACAATTCAACAGAAAGCTGGTGAGAAAGTGCAGCAGCATGCACCATTTAAAGTATGGGTAGCCTTTTGTGGAATAGTATAATATAGTGTAGTATAAAAGGTTGATTATGCCAGTTTTAACTTATCCTAGTTTTTGTGAAGGGGTGTCCAGTTGAGCTTGTGAGATTAATGATTGGCTTTGTGTAGTCATATTTCACACACTACCGCAGAGAAATCACACAGTTAAAGGGATCAGTGGAAAAGTGATTCATCGGATTTTAGGTGCTTTGCGACAGAAAAATAATGGTTGTGATCTGATCAGCACAGGTCTAACACAAGTGAACCACATCTGCACTAAGCCCTGGTTTCCTCATCATGACAGGTTGGTTCATTAAGTAGGCTTGGCTCCAGGGCTGAATTCACACTCCCTCTTGCCCTCTCCCATGACCCTATTTGCTTGTCTCCTAACTAGTGCAGGTTAGCATAAACAGACAATCTGTACCGGCACATAAGCATATGCTGCAGTTTCAGCCTTTATGAACATCCTCAAAGCACCCTGACCTCACACTGTAACAACCTTCATGCATGATCACAACGCGCCTCAGCCCTCACCCTGATTACCTCTCGTATACACATAAACCCTGCTATGCTGCTCCACCCAAAACTTTGGTGTCGGCCCTAATCAGTAAAACAGTCTGCAAAAAAAAAAAAAACTGAGCCAGGAAAACATTTCCCTCTCCTTCAGCTCTCTCCACCAGAACCAGCGTCCCTCGTCTGCCGAGGCCAGTTGTGCTCCACTGACTCTCTTGGGTAAATGGAGATAATGGGAGTCATATGCTAGCAGTTGGTTCAACGGGCAAACTAACATGAAACATTTATATTCTTTATGTTGTCATGAGGCCTGCGGAAAAACAAACAAACAAAAAAAAAAAAAACAGACAAAGATGGCATTGTGTAGTAAAGGACATTTCAACGGTGGTCCAAAATTGTTTTATCCAGTTCCCGTGTAAACAATTCCCTCATATGTTTTGTTTTAGGGTGTTCTTTGCTAGACTTGCTGTCCCTCAAAGCTAATTCAGCACTGCGTGCACAGCCTCACACCCGAGAATGTGGAGTGCAGTAACCCTTACTTAATGCTAAACCACATGTTACACAGTCAGGGTAACATTGCAAGCCTGGAAGAGCCATTAGCTTCATGTGTTGTTCCACATTAGAAAGCTGTCATTACCCAACATTTGACCTGAGCTATGATGGTATTCTCTATTTGGATGCTGTCAGTACGCTTAGTGGCTGGTTGATGAAGGAGTTGGCCTTAAGCCTCAAGTTACTGGAGCTATTTCTCCTGAGAAAAGCATGAATGAGCTTTCTCCCATTTAAGCAAATTAGAGCCACAAATGCTCCATCTACCCTCCATGGGTTTTAAGAGGCTTGTTTGCCGCAGTCGTGCTTTGCCAAATGCGGGTGCAGGAGACCGCCGCTTCATATATGTTCCTCCACTGCTTGGGTCTGCTAACCACATCTGTAGTCGTTTGACGAGAGTCCTGTTTTTTTCTGGCATTAGTTAAACTCCGCCTTGTGTTTCAGCATGTTGGGATTCCCACGTATAAACCGTTCCTTTTATTTACAACGATGAGGAAGCAGTTCAGCACACTACAGGGTGTTTTGTTTACCAGGACAGTAGCACTACTATAAGCGTGAAGTTCTTTTGGTAACTGGGTGGTTAAACATTTCTAAGTGTTAGGGTGTTAAACCGAATGTATTATCATATATTTTTACATTGTGGATTAACAGATACTACACCTGCAAGTGTAGACTTTATCTATTTGGCCTCTACATATTTAAAAAAAAATAATTTTCTACTTCTTTATGAGCAGTATTATGAGGTGGAATTAAAATGGTTGCATGACTGAAACAGAATGACATCTAAAATTTAGCTGCATACATTTTCCCATCAACTCTGATCAGTTTAGGGTTCCTGTCTAAGAAAAACAACCTCAACTACCACCATGCTCTGCAGAAATAGTTTGTACCGATGAGTTTATAAAGTTGGTTTCCTACCAAATGCTTGTGTGTTACATGCTGGCCAAAAATAAAACTTTAGTTTTAGAAATAACTTTTCCTGTTTCTAACACATGGCTCAGGGAGAACTTAAAAGAGAGGCATCCTATGGCTTTCTTTTAACAGTTGTTTTTGCATGGGTGGAATAGACTTAAACACTTGCATTTCTTTTAGTGGAGCTGAGGATCTCTACAGCTCCTCCAGAGTTACCATGGACCTCTTTCTTTGTCTCATGGGGAGATTTGCTGTACTCTTTTGCATTTTCAAATAGAATGTTCTCCTGCATATGGGTTCTCATTATATTTTTTCTTTATGTTCTCTAAAAACCTCTAAGGCCTGCAGAAAGACGGCTGGATTAATACTGAGCAGGTTGATGCTACCTACTTCCAGAATGTTATCTCCCTTGATAATTATTCTCTGCATTGTTTTGCTGTATCACATAAAACTTCCATAAAATATGATAAAGTTCTGGCTTGTGTAATAGAAATGTTCAAAGGGTTAGAACATTTATAAGGTTATGAGTTGCTGTATTCAGCAAAAACTGTTTCATACATTTTCTGCATGGCCCTACTGGATTTGTGGGAGGAGGTGGGTTATATAGGTAACATGGAAAATTGTTTTGATTTCATTCGAATTCATTCAAAGCCTCGACCTTGTACAGTCTGCTAGACAAAGTTTCCCTCACAAGCCTCTATTTGTCGAATAACGCTGAAGGCGATACAACTGTTTAAGCATACCTCTTTGCAGGAAGGGAATAAAGAGTTAAAAATGTGCATCCTGTTTGGTATTGATTTTCTTTCATTTAAATCTCATGCCTCTTTATTTATTTATTTATTTATTTATTTATTTATTACACAGGGATCAGCTGAAGCAATAACAGAGACCCTCCTACCTCGACTGGCTTCATCAGCACTGCTCTCTTCAGATGGGAGGTCACAATCTGCTGGTCCGCTTCACCCAAATGCACAATCTGCATTCCGCCCTCATATAAAGATGGCCGCCCGTGGCCTTTTCTTGCACCTGAACACCCCGGAGCAGAGCTGTGCGCTACCATGGTGATCATTTTCTCAAAAACACTGGAAAAGAAGAAGGGTGCGAATGATGTAACGTCCAAGAGCTCCAACAGACAGCTGGTGAGAGAAACTTCACATCCCGGTTCACAGAAAACAAACTTTTACATTTGGTATAAGAAGTAATCACAGAGGTAGTCTCATATACTCTACCTACTGTCACCATCTTGAGTATTCAAGGCCTGAAGCTAGTAGTCCACTTATAATAAAGAAGTAAAATAAAGTGCTATTTTAGTTGAAAGTCTTCATTGATTTTGCTTCATGAAAAGCAAATGTTAAGTTAGAACCCTAATTATGTAACTGTGTCACTAAATCAAGACTACACCTAGTTTGAAAGTAGACCGGCCAGATTGCTAAAACAGGACCTTGTGTTTGTTTGAACTTCAACCGTTTGGATTATTTGTGTGTAGGTAGGTGGGTGGATGTGTGTGTCAGCGTCTTACGTATTTTAATTACCCTGATCATTTCTCAAGAAAAGTCAAACAGGCTTTAAATACTTAACATTCAAAAAGGGAAGTTTGCTTCACAAAACCTCAACCATTCAAATGTGTATTTAAGATTACATATTTTATAAAATGAACTCAAGACGCCATGGTTGTGACATCCATACCTGAGAGCATAATAAAAGGTCGTCAGTGGGTTGTTCTGCTGGAGATCACCGCCGCAGCCCAAATCTGCAAATAAAATAAAAAAAGCTGGAAATCTGAGCTGTTTAGCTCATAATACAAAATATTCCACTTCCATCAGTCACCAAAATCTGATGTGTCTGAGTTCTGCCATTTATTTTTTAGCTGTTTATTGCACCTCAACCAATTTTTAACGTCTTTGTAATGTTCTGTCAGTAATCGCCACCAGTAGAAACTGCAGAATCTTAGGCTACGTTCACACTGCAGCCTGAAGTGACTCAAATCTGATTTTTTTTTGGCCCATATGCGACCTGGATCTGATCTTTTCGTGGCTGTCTGAACAAAACAGATCCGATGTTTTCCAATGCGACCCAGGCCGCTTGGCTATGTGGTCCTGAATCCAATACGAATCTGACCTTTTCAAATGCGACCTGTGTCTGAACAGCAAGGTTGCATTAATCCGACCTGAACGCAATTAATACCCAACAAAGGTCTCTATTCTGGGTCCTGCTATGAAGAGGCGGCAAGAAAAATAACAACCATGGTGGAAGATGATGCGGAGAGCAGTATTTATGTTTAACCATCTTGAAAAGATTGAGTTTTTAAGGTTGGAAAAGATCGCTAGATGCGCTCCGGCACTACCATCCATGTTTACTTCCGTAAACACAGAGCATGCTGACCTGTGATGTCATTGCGTCCTCTACTCCGCATGCGGGACACTTGCGTTGTATGACTGTAGTTCACACAGGAGATCACATACAAGTCACATATATTTGGAAATGTGAACGGCGAAGCAAAAAAATCGGATTTAGCAAAAAAAACCCTGAATATTAGCATCAAGGCCTGCAGTGTGAACGTAGCCTTAGTCAGCAATTTGGATTTTGGGCTTCTCCACTCTACCTGTACTTTAGTTTTGAAATGGTTAATTACACTTTCTCCATGTTGATTGTAAAAGCTATTCCAGTTCACTTTGGATTTATTGAAGTAATTTAGATTTTAAATTAAGGGTGGTCAAAAACAATCTACATTTTTTAAAATTGTGAAAACCTGCCTTGAGATAGAATATGTATATATATGCCAAACAGCTTTAACCTTTGCACTTAGTGGTTAATGGTTACAAATTATTTATACTTGCACTTACCAGCTGTCTTTATTAGTCATCTCTGTCAACACTATAGTAAAACAACACAAGAGCTACTTCTTGTCTTGCTATAAAATAACAGTCTCGGGTGTAGATGCAGATATCAGGCCTAAAGTGCTGCTTTCATGGCCGTATTAAACAAGTGATCAGAAAAAGGCTTCAAACTCATTACTGCTGAGATATTAACATTTTTATTTGTCACAGTTCAGCTTTGCTTTTTCAGGATTTTTATAATGAATCACCCATGTACAAGTATATCTTTTTGTTATTTTATTTCTTTTTTTATTTATTGAACACACCGCTGTACTCCGGTGGTTACATTACATAGGACTTGCCATGGTATTTAAAAAAATATATATTATTAAAGGAGAGCATGGGAATCGCAATATTAAGCACCTGTTATTCCACAAAAATAACATTTTAAAAAGGCATGCTGATATCAAACATTTGCTTAACTTAGCTTGAAAATCTGTCCAAGACTTTATGTGGATTAGGATATTGTATAATGTGTAAATTTAATGCCACGGGTAGACGTTCCACGTTTCTGGAGTTTCTGGTCAGCAGACTCTGAAGGTTAGTCCGTTTTGGGCTTTGTTCAGAATGTGTAATCCACCTTCAAATGAGAACTCACCCACATAGCCACTTTCAACCAGACTAACGGTGAGCCATGTGTGGTCCTCAGACTGAGCCACTGAATTTAATTAATACTGTACATAGGGTGAGTCAGGTTGTTGTAGCACCAAACTACTTTGGCCACCTGGGTAGTTTTAATTTGCTGCTGGTTTCAGTTGTCTTGATGATATGTATTCATTTTTTGGTTCTGCTTTCTTTCCCTCAATCTTCAGAGACATGACTGTTTCAGAGGTTAAAATCATTGGTCCGAGAAGGAACTACTTCCTTGTCTCAGTTCTCCTTGGCTCTGAGTGGTTTATGTTTTTAAAAATTAAAAATGTTTACCCACTTTTAAAAATAAACTGTGGTAAGGATGGGAAAGGCTTGTGTACTAAAACGATAATAATTTAGCAAAACATAAACCAACATCAGGTATATTAATGTTTACATAAGAAGTTTACACAGGGTATGTTTATATTGCTACTAAATGCGTTAAATTTATATTAATATTTATATTTATTTCAGGAGCAATATTTGTGGAATTTTCTTTCCTACTTTTTAGTTTTAGTGTCTTACTGACTGTTTATTTATTCTCTGCAGAGTGATCTCCGCACCATGAGCAGAGGGACCACCCTCTTCTCCTGTGGAACAGTCGGTCAGTTGTTCTTGCTTTTTCTGCCTTTATATTTAAAATTTCTAATTTTTGCATTCCCAGCACAGTAGTTTAATATTTCCATTTTAAAAAACTATGGAGCAGATACCAGCGATGATCCTTTACTTCCTGTTTAATTATTTCTAAGGCAAATATGAGTCAATCTGCTGAAATGAGGAGATAATGAGCACTAACAGCCTAATGATAGATGAGGAACATTTGGAAAACTCCCAGTAAAAAAACAAAACGGATGTGATCTATTTTTACTTGGAGTTCAAACTCGGAAACTTCAAAGTTGAGAGATTATATTATACTCAGATTATCAGAGTTATAAATAAACTATTTTAATCATGAATCTCAGCAGGTTTTCTCTAGGAGGCAGCTGTGTAGAGTTTCAAATTCATGATTGGTGACAAAGCTGTTTTTCCACTTGGACTTCTGACGTCCCACTGGCTTTTCTCTTTGAGTTTTCCAAAACAAAACTAAGAATTTCAACTAAGAATTAAATGCATAATTGAAAAGCATATTTCTACTAATGAATGAGTGCCAATACATCGCTTTAGAAGCATCGGTCTAATTTACTGCCTCCTTGATAAGTCCGACTATGAAGTTCAGTGATCCTGATTAACTGTCTTGTTGTTTAGCTTGGTCTCTCACTTCTCACTTTCTCCATCTGTTACTCATCCCCTTCTCATGATAAGGCTGCACCTGCCTCCATACAACGTTGCACAGGGTTCTCATGGGAGGGAGCTGTAATTGAATACGCCGTTGCCTATGTCAACAATTTCTCTTAGGCTGTATTAGAGTTGCAGTAATTACTCCCCGTGTTAAAAGACGTGCCACTGTAAACACAAGCATGCACTATCACTTCTTTTCTCTTTAGCGAGAAAGGCGTTGACGTCACTGGTATTAGAGCGGCCGACTTTTCCCGCTTTTACCCTCCCATTCGTGCGTCTACTTGGTTTCCTCTTGGAGTAAATCTAAATATCATTTTGTCGAGTTATTTTCAGACATTCCACGAAATAATCACTGCCTCCAATATATGTTTTTAGTCTGACCAAAACAGTTGTTTCAATAAGCGATGAAAGCCTGCCTAGCTTTAAGACCAGGTACCCATGATGATAGGATTTAGGTCTGCAAGAGGATCTCTTTACAAAAAGCCCCAGTTGATTTATTTAGCTTAGCATCTTAAGCAACTGTGGCAATTTACTGTCTGGGTATTATCTCCTCCTGTTGTGCGGTAGACCTCCATGCTGACGATGAGATCACTGTGAATACTACCACTTTTACGGGTTTTCAAAGCATACTTGTGTCTAGTTCTATCACTTGATGGTTATTATGGATTATAACTCTGAAACCTGCACTAGAGGCAGTCAGATTTTCAAATAATCTGGAATGTTTTGCTTTTTTATCTTCTGAATTCCTTAGATTTTTCCCTAAAAACTGTGGGCAAACTTCCTGCTATTTAATGTTAAGGGAAATAAAGACTTATCCTTAGTTTCCTATTCCACATTTTCTTTTTTTTATTTGGATCATATTTATTTATAATTAATCCTAAAAATGCTTAAGAAACAAGTTTTACCTGAGATTTTTCTGATTATTTACTAGCTGCTCATAAAAAAAAACAACAATCCAATATAAACATGATTTAATCTATTTAAAGCTTTGTTTTCTTTAAATACAACTGTGTCATTTAAGGTATTACTCATGTAAAAGATAAAGTTCATTGTATTGCTAATGTTATGTTTTTCATATCTCTGTTTATGCCAGTCAGGCTGAGTCTGTTGCTTATGATTGATTTCAGAGGCAGATAGATGGTTGGACCTGGGACGAAGCTGTGCCATCCAGGAGAAAGCTCGAGATTCCAGTTTGGAGAGCCTGTGGGATGTGGGGCCTGAACCTGGGGGCTTGCACTGGGCCAAAGAACCAGGCAGCACTACCGCTATCACCAGTCTGATAAGAGATCTCACCCTGGGAAACAGGATCAGCTCTCATGGGACCCCCCCTACCCCAACACATTTCATAAGCGGCACCCAGACTCCTGCGGCCCCTCCGAGCAAACGGCAGTGTCGCTCCCTGTCGTTCTCAGATGAGTTCAGTGGGTCCCGCTCATCCTGGAGGCCTCAAGGCTCCAGAGTGTGGACATCTGTGGAGAAGCGTAGGTACCATAGTGGAGGGAGCGTGAGAGGAGGATCAAGCCATTTCCCTCCAATGCAGCGCAGCTCCAGCTTCAGTTTGCCTTCATGCTCGAGCTCAGCCCCAGAGGGAACCCGGGACCCACCACTCTTCAACCAGCAGCTGCCTCTTCACCTTCAGTTCACTGCCTCCTCTGTGTCCCCTAACTCAGTTTTCTCGCACCACTCACACAGTCAGGCCTTTCTCCGGCCTTTATCCCTTTCCCACGAGCAAATCAGCCTGACAGAGCTTCAGCAAGAAGAGGCATCTGAGAGCAGCTCGCCAGACTCCACCCCAGAGCTGGGAAGGAGAGGTGCCGGAAAGGGGAGTCTGTCTCGAAGCAGGTCTCAGCCCTGTGTGCTGAATGACAAAAAGATTGCTATGAAGCGCCGAAGACCAGAGGATGCCCAGGAGCAGCGTCCCTCCCTGGATTTGGCAAAGATGACTCAGGTAAGCTGGAAATAATAACACTCACTGACAAGAACACACAAGCATGGATTCATTGGAAAGAATACAGGGATGAAGATCAAGGTTTAGTAACAATCTGTTAAACATGATTCAATTCATTTAGCAAGAGTTGGTGTCAGTCTCCATCTAATTTCTAAGTTATCCTAAAAAAGGCCCATTATTAAATTTAGCCAACATACGGGAAAAATGCTTTCCCCCGTGTTCTGACTAAAGATAATCATCATACAGCATTAGGTAATATTAAATCTGCATGTAATTAGCCTGGTTTAGGTCAACCTGAGTAAAGCTTTCCTAATGAAATTTCCCTTTAACCCATGTAGGGGCGTCACCTGTGTGCATCCACACTACTTAGGTCTATACAAGTGCATCTCAACCAAGTTTTAACGTCTTTGAAAGGTTCTGTCAATAATGGGCACCAGTAGATGACATGGCTTCCCAAATCACCACTGACTGCAGAAACTTGGTGAACAATTTAGATTTTAGGCTTCTCCACTCTACCTTCTCCACTCTACCTGCAATTTATTTCGCAATCCTCTTCAGGTTGCATTTTTTCATTTTCCTTCCACCTAATTTTTCATTCATATTCTTGGATGTAGCACTTTAAACAGCTATCTTTTTTAAAACAATTACCTCATGTAGCCTTTTCTACTTGTGGAGCGTCTCAAACAGCTTTGGACGGCTGTCAGGTCATAGTTCTTGCCAATGATCACTTAGCCCATGGATAGAGCATTTCTGTCATGTTAATATATCTTTATTAGTATTATGCAATATTAAATATTCCTGAAAAAAAACCATTTTAGGGTTTCTAAGCTGAGCAAATCTACATAATGCAGCATTCTACTTAGGATGTATTATTTCAGTTTGTTTTGCATTGCACCTGCACACGTGAAAGTTATGATCTTTTTTTTTTTATAACTCTGTAGGAGAATAAAAAAACATGAAATTGTTTTGGTAATTTAAGTGTATTTGGTCTGCTGTCAAGCCAGTGAAAGAAACAATAGGTGATTAATTGTTAGGTTATTTGGATGTGCTGATCTCCATCTTGCCTTCCCCATGTTCAGAGTTTGTTTGTTCTTTTCTAAAGTCAAAGGAAGCAGTGGAACAGTATAGATGAAGCCTGGACAGACCTAAAATAGAGCGGCATAAGTTGCTTCATCACATGCATTGTTTTTAAATCTTGCTCTTATGGGTGTAAGGAGCTTATCTTCTCTAGTTTAGTCTATTTTTTATTTATTTTTTTCATAAAATGCTGAAATGCTGGACCAAATCCGCATAATCAATGCAAGAATGCAGACCGTGTCTGTTTTAACTCTCTTTTCCCGAGTACAACTTCCACCTGGGCCTCTAAAATGTATTTCCATAAGACTTCTTGTCAGGGGAATTTGTCCTCTTCCTGTCCCCTGATTAGAAACCATCATCATTTTATCCATCTACCCTCCCTTCCTTTTTCACAAGTAAACGTGTTCCCAGCCAGTCGCCCTCTGGACTCAGCCAGTGCTGGATCAACCAGGCCTTGGTAATGGAGCCTAGCAGGCATGTTTCCTCCAGTCATGCCAACTGCTGAAAGGGTGTAAACAAGCATGCTGATGACACATAAATACACACATTATAAGAGTACACAAACACATGGAGTCTGTTTTATCTCCGCTTCCAATACATTTGCTGACTCCAGGTTATTGTTGAGGAACTGGGTGTTCTGACAGTTTTGCCAGAACATCTTTCTTTACTTGCACAACTGAAACCCGCATTGTTTAAGCAAGGGAGGTTTTCCACGGTTAATGGAATTTCAAGATTTCCTTGACCCTTATTCCCCTGCATGCATGTGAATACTGTTAATCATTTTTATAGCTTTTACGCAATCCCAGTTCTATTAATACCTGGTTTGTATGTATTAATAATTGGTGTTTTTCTGCCTCTAAATTCATTTTTTTTGTCCTGTACACTAAACAATCGGATACATTTTTTTTTCTAGAAACTTAACAACTTATACAAGTGCAATGTGGAAAGTTTGATTCTTTTTTTTGACCTCTTAACAATTAGCCTATATGCGCAATCAGGAGGAGAGGGCATATCTGTCAAGCACAAGTCGTATTATAAATTAGTGTTGGTCAATTCTGGTTAGTTTTATGTGTAAGAAACCCTTTTTTTCAAGCGATATACCGTTATAAAGATTTTAAATGCTCGATGAGGTCATGCACCCCCACTGCACAAAGCGCTGAAGAAGCATTTCTGACTGGATGGGGGCATAATGCGGTACAAATTCTCTTATGGCAAAGTCAAGCAGGTGCACGCTAGCCCCACCCTTTGGATAGGCTAACATTTATTCTACCAGGTTCCACCAAAACAAACTAAGGACCTTTATATATGGCTGCTAGTGTGTGCATGCTTAAAATGGTGATAGTCGGTGATTGATGAGATTACAATGATGAGATTACATTGCTTCTTCATGCAATCTTTATGAAGGCCTAACGAGTCGACATATTAGGATTGGATGTAGTCCAAGTAAGACTGAAAAGTAATTTTTGGGAGATTAGTAACTACATAATTAGGGCTGCAACTAACAAATATTTTGCAAATCAATTAATCTGTCAATAATTTTTTTCAATTAATAATCGGATGATTTGAATTTTGCAGAACGTCAACATAGCCTCCAGTTTTGCACACATATGTAACGGAAACGCAGCTGCTGAGTGATTAGGAATGGAAGACATTTTTACACATTTTCTGAGCTTTAGCAGCTTGATCAGTAAAAAAATATATCAGGCGTGTGAAATAAAAGTTAAAGTCGATCTAAAACATTATGGTTTGGCAGAACTAACACGTGACGCTTGAAATGTAATATGCAAGTAAATATTTCTTGAAGTGCTTTTTAATTTGTAAGCTAAACACGTCAATATTTTGTTTTATTTTTTTCCCTGCAATTTGATATCTTAAGCAGCTTTGACAAAAATGGTATAACATAATTCCTTCAGTTTTTGAAATCATATTTGAAACCTCAGACTACCATGTTGTTGGTAACTGAGTCGTGTTTATCTTTGACATGATGTCTTACCTAAAGAATCCTCGTCTGTTTTGAAATAAAACCTCAGAGCAGAATTGGCATTGACTCATTCTGTTGCTCAGATCTTCATTAGCGCTTCTTTAAAAGTGGATTTGCTTCACACTAAACTATCCGACACAAATAGAGTCCTAAAAAGGCACTGCCTCGGACTGTTGATAAGGATTTATTAGTTTTGAAGGTGTGCAGATGAGTAACTTGGCACCTTAGAGGGAAACCGTTGATAATGTTTGGCACAGAAAACTTGGGAGAGTTAAAATAAAAAGGTGTGTTTGTGGTTCAGTGGGAAGGAGGATTGTGGCAGGTCAAGTCTCATGAGTGTTTTGTCAGTGGAACATTGGCCTCTAGATTCACTGGACTACGTCAATGAAGCAGGGTGTGAATTCTGGGGATGCATGTCATGCTAATTGGCTATAACTTGAACGCTGGGGGGATTTGTATGCTCTCACCAACAGAATTCCTTGAATATCCTTTTTGCCAGCAGTGTGTGTCAGGTCACAGCTCAGTTCACTGCTCTTGTTTTTATCCCTGGCTGCTCTTTCACCTTGGAGCAACACTTTTCTTTTCCACAGAACGATGCACGTTACAGACTGTCAGCAGCTGTATTTTATATCTTGAGTGCAGATCACTTGCTGAATGATTATTGATATCTGTGTACACTTTGCTTTTCAGAAAAGTGATTTTTCAGGGTCAGTCTGGCCACTTGATAACTTGAGTCGGGTCATTGCAGTCTCTGATAACAATGACAGGCAATCGTTGTGTCAGGTGGTAAAACAAGATTTGTTGAGCAAATTCACTGTCTTTTCATGTGAGTGCATTTTTCTATGAGCTCAGGGTCACAAACCATCTGATTAAGAGATGTTATTTCTGCATAGAAGGCGGCAGACCAACTCTTCTTTCCTATTTATATCTTCCTGCTGGCCCAACATAGCCCAAGCTCTCTCTTTCTCACCCCCCCTCTCCTTTCGTCTCCTTTCATTTCTGGGATTGCAGACATGGTGATCATTGTTGAGTTACAAGTCCTGGAGGCTTGTGGAAGCACCTCTTTGGGTGTCTCAAGGTGCATCTTTACTGTAAAAACAATTGCATGCTTCAGCTTGTCGTATATGTGCATAGTGCACATGCTTGCAGCTACACTATGTATGAATCTGCTTTACTTGTGTAAAGTCATGCATGTTATGTAGGCCTAATTGTTTTCAACACCCAACCAACTGGGCATTGGGTATACAACGGTTTTCAAAGCTGCAGTTTCTGTAATGAACAGCTTTTTCTGGCTGCATGAAGCTAAGGATAATAAATTACTGGCCCTCCTCCACTTGTTGCTGCACCCTGGTAGTCAACAGGCTGAAAGATGATGCGTTGTTACATGTTCAACACAATTCATAAACATTTTAATTTAAGATACTTGACGAATAAAGGAAAATAAAGGGAAAAAATAACTTTAAAGATTGGTTCCCTTTTTTTTTTTTCTTCACTTGCAAGAAGGACTACTATAGTAATTTTTTGGCAATATTTTTCAAAACAAGGACTGTCATAATATGAAACCATAAGGAACGCTTCCCATGACTCCATTTGATATAATGCTGGTTTGAAAGTTGCTAGCAAACTACACGCGTTTCTGCCTAGCAGCAGACTGCAGGTTAAAGTAGTAGGTCATTATAATTGTCATGTCAGGGTTGGTAATCCTAACCCAAGAGTAGTCAATACCTTATATATATTCAGAAAAAAAATATATTTTTTTCTGAATATCTATTTTAGATACCGGTATAAGGAATTTTTGTTGACGAATTAATGTGTGGATGCAGTGATACCATGTACGCATATTGTGTAGACTCATAGTGGTCATACTGCGAGGATCGTATACTGGTTAAAATGTTTGCCTCTATCTCACCCAAAGAAATGTTTGATTGTCCAGAATATTACTCACAAAAAAAACCAAGTCCTCTACAGACTAAAACCCAGATAATTTATTTTTTTATTTCCTACCGATTTTAGTTTAACAATGCTTAGATTATATCTGTGCTCAAAATGCATGACTCTTCAGTTAACAGTGTGGGACTTTTATCTTTTCTCTTAACATGCTTTTGTTTGCCTGAATTATCAGGAGAAAATTTGCCTAACGTCTTAGCGGGTGCCTGTGCAGCTGGCTTCCCATCCTGTGTTGTAGATGGCATGTTTACATTTATAGATTGTGCTCCTTTAACGTGTGCTTTGAAAAAATGTATAATGATTACTGGTTATTTTCACAATTTTAGAAAGAATTCCTTCCTTTTTTCAATAAGGATTTATTCTACCCTAAAATCTTCAGTGACAATATGTACAAAAATTAACTACGTATTACGTGTTGTCCCTTTCAGTGTTCAGTTATTTGTTTTTTAGGATTTAGCTTGATGTTGACATAAAAATGTAGATCGGACCAAACCCAATAACCTCTCCTTGTAATTTTTAGCAGAGAAAGAGGCTTTCAGCATAGCAGGTGTCTGAACTGTCTGTTCCTGCTTTCTCTGCAAACATGGTTGTAAGACATCTTAACTCAGACTGTCATTAGATATGATTTAGTTGTTCCTATGTCTTGTGACTATAACCCTGTTGACAACCCTGTCACCTCTATACCAGTATAGCTTGTAGCAATGTTATCTTTTTACTGTTCTGAATGCCTGACTTGCAAAACAGCCTTCTAGCTGAGAGTATTGTGCAACTTTATTGTGAACTTTTTACAAAAACGTAATTTGCATTCAGTTTAAACAGATTTAATTTAGTCATTTTCATGGTGTATCAATAAGATATCCAGTGCTACATTCATTACATGCACAACACAAATCTGTTCTTATGATATATCCTAAATTTATGTGCCTATAGCAGTTTTTTTTTCTTATTTTAAGGGGTGTTTTAATACGGTTGAAATTTCTCATCTACATACTTTAATTATCAGATAGGAAAATCTGAATTGTCTGGAAAAAACAAAATAGAAAATTGTCTTTTTCCATTTTCAATGCATTGCAAAGATTGTGTTTCTCTTTAAAGGCAGCATTTGTTCTGTTTTTTTAGTTTGGACTACTTAAATTATCAAAAAGAAAAGTTTGCAGTATGAAAAAGTTATGAAGCTGCAGCTTTATATCTCATCTTGTTTATGATGTACCTGCAAACCCACACCTCCTCCTTTTACACTCTGCCTGCAGCAGGCTGGTGCACAATAGAGACATAACCTGAGCGCAGTAAGAAGAAAGCATAAAACATACCTTTTGATGCTTAAGGTATGTGCCTTCAGCTTATACTGGTGAATTCATAGCAGGGAAAGAGGAAGCATAAATATTATCAGCAGTCTCTTCCTTGATGGCAAATCAGTTCTCAATTAAATATTCATAGTTGATCTTATAATATCTTTCATGCACTTAAGGACTTTTCATAGTTGATTAAATTATGAGTTTACCTGAAAAATCCTTCAGAAGAATGTCTAGTCTTTAGTTTGTGACCATAAGTCTTTAATGTGCATGGTTCACTGACTGTTGATGCCGGAAACCCTGCAGTGCTAAATAAAAATAAAATTGCCTTTATCGCGTGTTAACACAAATGTTGATGAGAGCTATTACTGCCACTCTTATCTAGCAGCAGATAAGGTTTAGATTAGGGCTGAACGAAAAATCTAAATTGCGATTATTTTTAACCAAGATTGAGATTGTGGTTTTATTTTGATTTTCCTTTGCACTAACCATAAGCTTGTAGATGAAATATTTTAGGGTTTCAGTTTTGTTCACGACCTTAAACCAGGGGTGTCAAACCGGTTCCAGAAAGAGCCGTGTGGCTGCAGGTTTTCTTTCCAACCAAGCAATAGCACACCTGACTCCAGTCATCTCATTGAGTGAGTCCAATCTGAACATGATGACTTGATGAGATGACTGGAGTCTGGTGTGCTATTGCTTGGTTGGAAAGAAAACCTGCAGCCACACGGCTCTTTCTGGAACCAGTTTGACTTTTCAGAATCCGTTGTTGCAGGACAGTATTGTAACCTTGTTGTGAAAAACTGCTTCCTTTTACTAGCATGCATGGATTTGCATGCTAGCTGCAACTCTTACTACCGTTTTGCATGGTGGCAAACCCACTTAAAAGTTATTGTTGAGGATTTTCGCAATATTTTTACAAGACCTCCAAAAAAATGCACCTGCACAGCCGTGTACCTTCTTCCGAGAGGGAACGCCTATTAAACGTGCGCGGGAGCATGCAGCAGCCCATTTCTCCTCCTGCACGCTCTGTTTAAAAGTTGCTGTTCTCATAGCTTATACAAGCTTACTGTGCTTGAACTTCTGCCCTAACCCCTATATCCCTCAATTACTATATAGAGCTGGGATTATATAGTGGGCTTTATAGCCAACTCAGTTAACTGAACGTTCGGACAGATGATCACTGCTCTTTGCTCCGTCGGTCACCTAACTCCTCCTCCACTGTGCTGTGCCTGCACCATTTTTTTTTATCAGTTGCCGCTGTGGGGTAGCGACAGCCTATGGCGACCGCGGGCCACTGTGACAGCAAATCCCATAATGCTTTGCGAGGAGAGCTCTCCGCTCAAAGCATTCTGGGATATATCTGCCTCTTCTGAAACCTTTCCTTTCTTCTCATACACTTCGTAGACACTTTTTCTCTTTTGGCCTCGGCCATTTTCAAAGAACCGCGGTGAGAAAGGTGAGCTTCAATGACTGTCTGAAACCGCAGCTCACCACACATATGCTGCTGAAAGTGTGCATACGCAGAAAAAGATAACAGAACGAGCACGGCCTTACGTAAACATATCATCAGAATGATTGACAATTAGGAGGACCACTGATTTAGATGATCCACTCAGAAAGATTGGCCTCTAGACTTTTGAGGAAAATATAGTGTCTTTCTCTGGTTAAATGTAATGTGACCAAATTTAGTGCCTCTGTGATTTGGAAATTTCCTATGGGGAAGACGTCATTTAAAAACTGCATTTAGGAGCTTGTTATATAGAAGAAATGTAACTGCTCCTCCATTTCACCACCACACCCACTCAAAGCACAGTCTGCCTCTAGATTTTATAGAAAGCATATTGTGCAGAAGCTGCTGCCCCTCCTTTCTCCTTTTCTTTGCCCTCTTCTCTTCCTCTGCTGCGATAATTAGTAGTGGGGTAATACTGGGGGGCTGAAGCCTGAGCTTCAGAGCTTAGAAATCCCCTTTTCCACTCCACTGGTGTAGCTACAGCAAAAATGCCTCCCACTTAAACATGATCATCTCAAGTGTTTGCAGATGAATGAAGCATGTTAATCCTGCAAACTTTAAACCCAGACAGCAAACTCCAGCCTTACTTTCTTCTTTTAGATTCAGCTACATCACCAAAACCCAAGAGCTCCAGCTTATAACGGCAAAATCCATGACACGTGTTAAGAGAACGTTACAGGTGTCTATTGTGTGAGATTAGGTTTTGCGGAGCAACCCTCATTTCTATTCACCTCCATGCCTTGAACATCTGCTGTCTGAAGGCGCTCCAGAGATCATTAACCCCTACATGCACCGTGCTACTGCCTTTGTTTGCTTTAGAGAGGAAACACACAACTTTGAATCTCTTTTACATCACGTTTGATGTACTCCCATGACAAACATTGAGCAGAAACTCCTAGAAATGTAGAGTAATATGAATAAAAATGTCTTTAGTGTACTTGCTTTTGCTCTAGCGATGAGTAATCCCAGACCACATTTTGACAAAACATACTTTCTATGGTTTGTAGCTCATCCCAGTTTCTTTTTTTTTTTTTTTTATATTAACCCAGATGGGGTAGATTTGTGTCTATGTTCTCAAATGGCTTCTGTGTGCCCTTGCATTTACATTTACACATGCTATTGATAAAAGGAAAAGCTCCCATTTAGCTGCCCTAACAAAAAGCAAATCCTCCCCATCTTTAAGGGAAAACAAAAACCTCTGTTTAAATATAAACTGTGACAGCATTTTTATTGTTTCCGTCAAGTCACAATTTTTCTCCCAATCTTTTTTTTTTCCATCCAGAAACTACAAACCTTTCAAAGCTTAAGCTGGCCTGGATTCTCATCCTCCGACAGCTTCAAATCCAACCTGAGCGCGCCTTCGTTTGATTTCGCCGGCCAATCGGAGACTGACTTCGCTGCTGTCTCAGAGCTGTCGCTGAAGTCGCGGGCGGATATGATCGCAGACGACGGGGAAGAGGACTCATCCTACGGGGAACTGGACAGTGATTCTGCATGCAGTGTGGACTCGCGGTCCGGTTCCCCTGAATGCTGCATTGAGGACAGTAAATGCACCCTCTGGAAGGGTGATCGCGGGAAGCAGAGGGACATTTTCCAGCTTGGCGGGGAGCTAGATCTTGAGCAAATTGAAAGAAACTGAACATTTCTTGTTGAATGTCACATTTCATGTTTTAAGAGGTGACTAAAGAGATGATATGAAAGGGATGAAATGTTGAAAGGATTAAGAAAGTAATGGAAAATGAAAGATTAAGTATGTTGCTGAAGATTAGCTTCTGAATTTCACATATGCCTTGAACATTCTGCTTTAACAAAAGAAAAGCAGCATCCTTTGATATTTTGTATGAGTTCGTAATTTGACCTGCCTCAGGAGCGGAAAATTGGGGGGTTTCTGTCTTAAAAAGCATCTCCTAACTCTCAATCTTTTCCAACCTGAGGCTCTTTCCAAAGTCAGCTCACCTTAGGTTTTTTTAGTACTGTAGTAGTAGCTGGGCTCAACTGTATTCAGCTCAGATTTGCTATTTTTCAGAGTAATCTGAGGGTTTGGAGTAAAAGGAGAAAGAAGTATTCTATCAGATGTTTTCGTCTTGTCTTTCTCCCTGATTTGTTGAGCACACACATAAATATTTTATGTTTGAATGTAGGCTCCATAAGCTTTATGAAGAGTTGGAAATCAAAAAAAAAAAAATCAAAAAGTGCCTTCTTTTGAATGCTTGTTGTAGTTCTCTTCAAGGAGAAATGCCTTACCTTAAAGCCACTGTCTCTGACGTTTATGTGCAAAGTATATTTGAATTAAACACTGAATCTCCTTTTGGGTTCAAACAGCAGCGTGTATTTTTCTACATTTTGGGGGTTTTTATGTGTTGTTTGAGAAGGAGGGAGATTTCATGGCCTTTCTTCGAACAGAATGGAAATAAATTCACAACCTGCACTCATACGTCTGATGTATTTATTTGTTTCATTTCTGCACAGGACAGATTTCTAGATCAAAAGTTGAATTGGGGAGAGTTTCCAGGTGCTCTGTAGAAGCTGCACCCACTCCCCCACAGTCACTTCCTGCATCACGTTTCTAACCTTGGTGTTAGAAGCTCCCCTCTTTAAACCTCTCTGCAGCCTTTTTTCAGATTATGGTTAGCTTGTAATGTTTCATGTAATTTGCTTTGTAAAAACAAAGGCTCTTGCATTATAATTTTTTTTTTTTTTTTTTTACACATGGAAACCACAAGCTTTACTGTGTTATACGGGGATCTCATTAAGACTGATTTAAATAAATGAATAAAACTATTGTTAAAGTATAGCAGGGACTTCCCTACTTGTCACGGACACCCCTAAATAGAAAAATGTTTCCTTTAAAAGTGGTCTAATTACCGTAGTAAACAGTTTTCACTGTCTCATCAAACAGCTTCATGAAGACCTTGGCAGAGATAAGGTTGTGAATAAATTTAAGCAGTTCTGGTTTAAAAAAACAAACAACCAAACCACAACAATATCCATCCAAAAGTAGAAAATACATGTTCTGAATCTATCATTAACCAACACTAACACTCCGGACATAGAAAAAGATCACCAGAGAAGCAGCTAAGAGGCTTTTAGTCACTCTATGCTGCAGAGATCCACAGCCCGAGTGGGGAACTTGTTGACTGGACAATCATTACTTATACAATCAATTAATCTGATCTTTACAAAAAAGTAGCCAAAAGAATCCAGTTCTAATTTTGCTTGTTTAATTTGCAACACAAAGAGAGTGTGTAAAAAAGGGTTCTCTGATTAGATGGAAAATACATGTATTTCAATGTAAATGGAAAAAGGGTGTGGCAGGAATCACCAAGGTAATATATAGAAGTGACAGCAGGGTGCTATGGGTTTGGTTTTCTTCAGCATAGACAAGAACAGTGATCACAGCTGATGGTGTAAAAAATGGAGTTAAAAAGCCTCAAATACTTTGAAAAAGGGGTAGTAAAGTAAATCCCAAGGATAGGCTATTCAAACTAAGTGAAAATATCTGTCCATGCAGCAAGATAATTTTACTTTTAAGATTATTAAATCTAGAAATAAGCAAAGGCATATACGTTTTGTTTTTTTTTTTCATCCTAGTAGGAACCAAATAATTATGAGTGAAAAACAAAACCAAAGCTACAATAGAGTGGTTCAGATCAAATATAGTCATGTGTTGGAATGGCCCTAAGTAATTAGATTTTATATAAATGCATAAGAACTAAGGGGGGCGGATACTTTAACAAGTCATTTTGGGTTGGTGACATGAAGCAGACACTATATGCATGTGAAAAGCAAAATGGAAGGAGAAAAAACTTTATCTAAGAGGCTTTAGAATTGAGTCCATTTTAATACTTTTGACTCTCCTGGCAAAAGGACTGTTTTTTCAAGGACTGATCCTGGTTTGGCTCAAATTTCAACCTTTCACAACTCTTCACTACATTTGTGAGTGTTGGCATTCACTTATCCAATACTGAATCACTGTCCACCCACAGATCATCACTATGCTTGGGGTGAGAATAGTAAGATGGGATGTTTTTCAATATCAGAGAATGGTGTGTATTCATATGGAGTTAAAAGTGACTGATTCTGAAACTATTAGTGATCATAGAGTGGTTGGACTGGTGATAGTTCATGAGTTATAACAATTATTCAGAGCTACTGTTTTATTCACATGATCAGGGATGATTACATTCAGTACTTTCCTATAAGGTTGCCCATGACCCTGAAATAAAAGGCAGGAAGTCCAGGCTTGGAATATCCCTGGCCCGCAACCTAGCAGTGACCAGAGGAGATGACATAAGGAGAAAATACCTCCAAACTTCTAAAGTAAGGCAGACAGTGAGACACGTCAGCAAGGCGAGGTTTTTCCTCTCTGGGATTTCCTATCATGTCTGATGTCAGGCCAGACAAACTTACAGCACCTGCTGCCTCTGCAGCACGTACTCATATGTCTGCATCCAGGCTGTAGGGGGGTTTCTATCATCATCATTATTGGACACCAGGGATAGAGAGTCAAACAGAGAGAGGACTGATTATTGTTCCAACACATGGGATAAAAAAGCACAGCCTTGATGAAAAGTGTTTATGCTGAAAACAGGATGTTGCAACCAGTTTCAGCTTTTCCTCCACACTGCCCTTGGAGAAAAGTGAACTCCGGCATCTGAGCACTCAGCTTTTGGCTTACACAATACACCCAAACACATTCAGAAGAACCTGAAAACAGATTCAGACACATATACAACTTATGACCTGGACCAAAGAAAATCTCTGTCAGACATCAGTTCATTGCTGGAAATACAGCATGATGTTTCTATAAAAAAAATAAAAATGACGCATTGCTCCTCTAGGTTTGTATTTCATGCACGCATACACACACACACACACTTCCTCTCTCAGGGGAAGCAGCAGGAAAAACCGGGGGAGAGAGTTAATATCTGCATTAAAAACACTATAAATAGGGAGCATTGTAGTTGTAGTTGGCAGAGGTGGATGGAGAGAGGGAGACAGGAAAGGCCATGTTAGAGCAATTTACTGCTCGACCTCGATTACATGTGGGAAAACACTGGCTGAGCAAAGGGCTGAGTCTGAGTCTTTGCAAACTTGCTTTAACTTTACTTTGAGCACTCAGTGATTGCTAGATTGATGACGCTGTAATTATTTATGTACCCTTATGCTTATTGAAATTGGTTATCTATACAATGAATTTGTAGATCTGTGGATTTTAGGCCCACAATGCTTGGCTTTATGTTACATTGCATCTAGAAGGTCCAAAAACTTAATTGATATACGGTACTTAAAGAAAGTGTTTTCATTTGTTAGAAATAATGCCAACACATAATAGCAGACTTGGGAGGTAAGGAATATAGGCCTTTCAAGGAAGGGCAGATAGAAAAATGATTTTACATATAAAGATCTGCAAAGTACACAGAATGTATATTTATTTTGCCCACATGGGTCAGTACTCTGCAGAATCACATACTGGTGATATTACAACAAAAATAAAACTATAGCGGTATGTCTCTATCAACTTTAGACATCTAGAGACTCAAATTTCTGTCCATTCTTGTTTGCAAATCAGATTAAGCTCAGATTGGATCTGAACATTTCTACTGCAGCTCTGGGTTTCAGCCTGCTGGGACATCTTTCCTAATCTTAAATGTTTCGCAGCCTCGAACAGGTTTCCTTCTAAGGTTGCTCTCTGTTTTACTCCATTCATGTTCACATCAGCTCTGATGATCTTTTTCTTACATCTGCTGAAGAATAATATCCATTTGGCATGATTTGCTACCCCAGTGTGTTAGTATTAGAATGGTGTATTCAGGGTGTTATATTGTGTTTTTTTGGTTCTGTAAAGATTGAATGACTAACACTCATCCCAAAACTGATTTCCTCACTTGAGGTGCAGCTCCTCCAGAATGACCATGGTTACTTTCTGATCAACGTTCTCCTTGGTCAGCTTGATGAATTTGGCTGTTTGCAGTTTGATCATTTTCTTCCCGAGGTTTGATGATTTTATTAAACAGCTCAAATTTACAAAACATGGAATCTTGTTTTAGATTTTAATTAAGCCTTAAACCTCATCATAGCCTTCTCCCTGACGTGTCTGTCATAATCTCCTGATTGTGATCTTTGGTTCTGTTCCAAGTTTCACTTTGGCTTTTCAGTTACACATTGATTTATGTCATTCTGTGTTTTCAAAGTCTGATTCAAAGTTTGATTTCCGTCAGGTGTCACATAAGATGTTTTCTGTTGCATTTCTTGGTTATCCTCTGTTGCCCCGTTGCATCAGTGTCCTTTCTCCTACTGCAAAAAAATGAAATCTCAATATGTCATTTTTTCTTAGAATAAATGCATTTTTCTTGAATTGAGGAGTTAAGTGAGATACTTTGCCAATGGAACAAGACAATTTACATTTAAAATAAGATAAAGTAATTGCATTGTCTTCTTTCAAGCAAATAATATCTTATTTTCTTATTTGAAGATTAAAAATACTCATTCCATTGGCAAATCATCTGATTTACCTATTAAAATGAAGGCTAAATACACTTATTGTAAGTTTTTGCAGTGTAGCTCCCTTCTAGATCCTTCTCTCCACACCTGCTCCCAATCAGTTGATTACTCCATCCATTGTCTTGTTTTGCATTTATACTCCCCCTCTGCAGTCACTGTTTGCTGGATTCTCTTCATTCCCTTCTTAACCTATGCGTTCCTCAATGTTCAGGTTCCAAGGATCCTTGATTAATTATTTCTGGATTTATGCTTATGTTGCCACCACTTGTTATTAAATCAGCAAGAAAGGGATCACTAATAGCAAGTGAAAGGCATCCCTGAAGATAAATAGAAAAATATGTACATGTATACGTAGCAGGATGTATTTATATAAAGTGCAGCTCATGCTAGAATGAGTTTAATACATTAGTAATTAAATGGACTTTTTTGGGTTTAAATTGGGGTGATTGCTTTCACAGCTCTGGGAAAAATGTCTGATATGTCTTTGTGAGTCTGCCTGTTTGATACAGAGAAGCTGGATTGAGAATGAGATTAGATTAAACAGAGGTGAACTTTGGAGGCAGCACTGATTTTAATTCAGGAGCATCATAGTAAATGCAGCTGGATATGTACATGAATCTCAGGTAAGATTGTTAGTTAAAATTAAAGAAAAACAAAAACATAGATCATATTCATACTACTTTATACTACCATATTTTTGTCTAATTACAAAAATTAATGGTTTCCACTTGTAAAATATTGAAAGTGTTAAAGTAATGAAGCCTCAAAAAGCCCAGGATAGTAGCAGACATCAGTCAATAAAGGTCAATAAACCCAAGATCACTGAACCTTAGATCACTGAAACAACAGTCATGACACTTTTGATTCACCAAAATAAACATGGCAATAAAAGAACCTTTTACTGTAACAACACAACTAATATTGATTTTGACCTGAGTGCTGAGCCGTTAATAATTTATTTATTTCTGCTTAATCTCTATTAGTTCTTTAAAAACAAATTCAAGCTCCTTGATCAAGTGTTCAGGTAGCTGATTGCTTCAGGTGTCTCATGCATCCCTTAGTTTACATCTCACTGTGTGTGATTTCTGGTTTCCTGTTTCAGAACACTGAGTGGATTGTTGTCTTGTGATTTTCTTTTCTTTTATCTTGACTAAAGAGTTTGGCTTTTCTCACCAATATGCAATTTCCTTGGAGCTCGGACAAACGCATATCTTTAAGAGGATCTATGATCCTCTACAGTTCTTTATAAACATAAATGCAGTAGTACCCTGGAGGCATATTCCAAAGTGAAAGGGATTAATTTATGAATCATTTGTGCCTAGATGTGTGCGGCAGCTGTTTAGTAAAACTCTGACAGGGAAGCAGATCTATGGAAGCGTGATAATAAGAATCTGCTTAATTTTAAAATATAAGGTGAGAGTTCAGTGTTAAATAGTAAGGTGAATAGGTGAGTACGTACACACAACATATAGTATGTTCTGGTTGGATTGTCCTATTTATCCTGGGGTAGATGTTGATTGGTATTTTCTAGAATACTATA
>NW_015150786.1:207896-246599 GCF_000732505.1 Cyprinodon variegatus
TATATATATATATATATATATATATATATTTGCTAACTGAAAGGATATCTGCAAATAAAATTTAGAAAAGCATTGAAAGCAGTATCGTCACCTTTTGAGAATAATTTTCTGTACCAATTCCTCAGCTACATTTCTGTTGACCTCTGTTTACATATTTGAAATTTATAATCCCTCATAATTTCTTTAGTCTATATGGAATTTTCTTTTGTAAATGCTAATCAGATATCAACAAAAAGCAAAACAAGATCTGAGCCATGATCCATGTGCTGGGAAGAGTAAGCGTAGTTTGTTGAGTTACAAGAGTCAACAAAAGTCTTCTACTTAGTCATAAGACGACACACTCGTCATGTAATTAGATTTTTTTAATTGATGCAAAGAGGGTGTCCTGTTTTTAAATGTTTGCATCTTTTTTTCTTTGTTACGAACTTCAGGCGGCCACAGCACCTCCAGCACCTCAGGCACACGTGCTTAAGGTGTGGCCACCAAGCAACCTACGTTAGACAGGTGTGTTTATCTTTGTCCACATGTTCTGTTAGTAAAGGCTTACACACATCGACAGACACCTTGTTCGACAGGTGGCTGGCGGTATCGCATGTCACTGATTGACTTGTTCTTCTACAAGGGGTGACAGAGTACAGCCAAACACTTGCAACACTGAAATGTTCCTGGAAATCTCTGTGGCGTGAGTCTTTTTCTCGCTGTAATTTTCCTAAATTTAATCCTGGATTTATCTTCCACTTCATATTCTATAAGATACTCATCTGCGTTAAAAGAATGCAAAATAGCTTTAGATAGTGCATGGCATCATCTGATCAGCACATGCTGATTATGAGACTGATATAAACCCAGAGAAACAGACGTCTTTTTACAATATCCTTATCTTTTTCACTCTATGTGAAGCAGAAGTTATGCAGTTTGGTCCTGAGGTGTTTTTGATCTTTTATTTTAGATCTTGTCACGTTATCAACAAAACATTTAAATTCATGTTATTGGGATTTTTTTGATGCACCAACACAAACTTATACAAACTAAAGTAGAATGGTAAAGGTTATGGTTTTAGAAAAGAAGGTGAACATATGATTACTTTATTTTCCTCTCTAGCTAAATACAACAAATTATTCAGGAGTCACTTCTTTAGCAGATACCTGAGGTGTAACCTGTGTGTAATGTTTGTGATTTAGTCTCAGTATGAACCTTGATGTTTTAAAGAATGCTTGTGAAAACTAGTCTAACAAGCAGGATCATGAAGACCAAGGAATTCAGCAGACAGGTAGATTTGGGGAAAAGCCATATTAGGCTATGCATGAATATTTTAGGTTTTAAACAACTAACTATTAAATAATTAGAAAAGAGAAAGGATGACACAATTGAAAACCCTTCCAGAAGTGGTGCTACTAGTAAGGTTACTTCCAGTGTAACACTTTTTTTAGCAAATTTAGCCAATGTCACTGACGAGTTGGAAGATCCATTTGTCTTGACTTGACAGAAGGTAATTTTGGCAAAAAAAAATTACTTTGATAGACCATAGGACATGTCTCCAAAAAATAAAGTCAATGTTCTGTGAGACATTTACAAACTGTTAACTGTTTTTTTTTTGAGCCCATTATACAGCACAGGGGGGCATAATTTAAATGCACCTATTTTCAAAATTCATTTCTAAAAAAAACTTCACAGTTCTACATAAATGTATGCTTGTCTATTATGTAACATTTCAATAAAACATTTTGGTATGTAGGTACTATAAATTTAAAGAATATGACAAAATCCAAATTATTTCAAAGGGTGTGGATATTTTTTCAAAGCATTTTATCCTAATTTTAAGTAAATAGTGTCGAATCACCAAAAGGCTTTAATGTGATTCTTTTGATTTTGGAAAATACATCAACCAACCATTCGCCATTCCCTGCAGCCAAGTGTAGCTGGATTATTCTACACTATTAGACAGTTTAAGGGCCTTTCACTCAATGGATGGACCCATGCTGAGCAAGAGGAAACATATGTTCATTTTCTTTTAGAGCAAAAGCGAAGCTCACAAAGGACACAGTGTTGACATGCTACATACACAGTGACGAATGAATGGCAAACAATGGAGGACAGAAATAGACATGTATTTGCCGAGGCTGGTCTTAATCCATCCATCTTTCGGGAAACACTGGGATAAACCAGTGCTGCCTGGTGGTCTTTGTTATCATCAAATCATCAGTCATATCATAGCCTGATATTCTTTTATTTAAAATGTCCAGAAATGTGCAACAAATAACAGATCTAATGGATGTTGCATAGGTCTAACAACAGTAATTATTTTTTTACCTTCACAAACAATCTCTGCACCACTCAAAGCTAGAGTAAACAGCATTATATCACTGCTCAAAGTTTTGATTAATAATGTGGCTTCAGTTCCTAAGAGAGCTCTGCCTTTTCAGTGTGACTCCCTGGTGTTTGTTTTTCTGGTTACAGTTTAGTGTGAAGGACCAAAGTAGGCAGGGTAGGCCCAGGACATCTGAGCCGTAATCAAATCTGAAACAGTGATTACTCAGAGGCAACCATTAAAAACAGCCTCTGGGTGAGAAAACACTGCACATCAGAAGTACAGTGTACATTTTAGGAAATCCTCAGTTCCCAGGAAATCAGTTTTCAGTTCTCAAATGAATCTAGAGATGCATAAGGTTTTTGCGCTTTGTTACAACAACCATATGGATGTCCTGGTGTCTCCTTTCTTTAATTTCTGTCATTTCCCCTCTCCAATATTTTGTTTATGCAGGCTCTACATCCAAGGAGACTTCCGTTTCCAGTAACATTTAATGATGTAGAATCTCCCGTCTACAGTCGTGGTTGCTTTCTTTCTAACTCTTCTCTTCAGTTCACCTGACAGGTGTTGCAATTATTTTGAAACTAAGGAACTACAGCATCCAGAAAAGAACGTCTGAGTGTCTCTGGAGTAATTTCTCAGTTTATTTTGTTTTATGCATTAGATGAATAACAAGACCCAAATAGGACCCATGTTTCTCTTTTACAAAGGCTACACAGATTCTCAAAACAAATAGAATTCCACATTAGAGAGAAATGGTTTATTCTGTTGTCATGATCTTGGTACTGATGACTGGATCATTGGTTCATTCCATTCACCTGCCCACCTCCGCCCAGTGTTCATTACCTTTCATCAGATCCATCTGTTCCAGTTTCTACTTAAACTCTACTTAAACTGTTCTGGTCCCAGCCATCAGTGCCAGATTATGCGAGCTGAGATCGAGTTGAGAGTTTTCTATCCTACCCAGCTTGTTACTCTGATCACCCTGACTAGTTTCTGCTACCGGACCCCTGAGCCATCCTGCCCCTGTCCTGATTTGTTTCCCTGACCTGTCTTCGGGCTCCTCCTGGATTCTGCCTGCTTGCGACCTTAGATCCTTCTCCAGACCCCGGCTTGGATTTTCCAGTGGTACCTCTTTGGATCCCTGATCTTCTGGCATTGACTTCTGCCACCTCATGGACACTGGTTTTGGCTTCTTCTTCCGGAACCTCCTGGTCCTCCTTGTCCGCTGGCTTCTGCTCACCAGATGGCTCGACAGCCCTCTTGGCTTCGGCTCCTGGAACTCTCTGGGCGGCGTCCACCGCACGCTGTGGAAAATCATCTTGCTGGATCCCACTCTTTCCTCTGGGCTTGGACTGAACTAGGTTAGTAACTCACATGCTCGTTATCGTTCTCCGTCAGAGTTACGTGTTCACTAACCTGTGTTTTCCCCTCTACAGAGGTTCCGGCCATGTAGTCCTGACCTGCAAACTCTCCAAGCAGTCAATAAACGCTATTATAAATGACTTCAGTCTGTTTGCCTGAATTCTGGGTCCAACATTCTGAGTCCTGACAGATGTTAAAAATATTGTTTTATGTAGTTGTAGACTCAGGTCCATTTCTGCCATTACTTTAGTTTTCTTTGTTTCTTTTGAGCTACACTGCATCTAACTGTCTTCATGATTGTCGGTGTTATTGCTCCATTTGCTGTATTTTGTAACAAATCTCCAAGCTCTATTATACCTTCATAGTGAAGGCCTTATTCCAAATAAAGTTGGTAGGAATACAATCATTAAGTTTGACAAATTGCTATAAGGAGCAGTGTTTCACTAGCCTGGGTGCCATTCCGAACTTAGTCCCGCCCACAAGGTTTGAGGTCGGGAAGTTCGGTCTGGCTCTGCTCCATAGGAGCGCGAGTATTAAAGCCCACTGTCAGGCGATCCAATCAAATTGTCAGGGCGGGCTTTATACGATGATGGACAGATGATCAACAGTAACGTAATCAACCATGTGACCAAAGCGCGCTTGGGTGACAACAACAATGGCTGCCGCCGAAGAGTTGAGGTGAGTAGATTCTGCCATTAGGTCTGTTCTAGAAGATATCGACAGCAAATTAATTTTAAAAGAGGAACAGAGAAACGCGATCAAGGCTCATCTTCTTATTCTAGGCGTGCAACTGCACGCTTTGATTTTTGTTGACAACAACTATGCGTCGCTTAACATACATCACGCACTCCGTTGCTCTTATTGGTTGTAGGTCTATCCAATTGAGTGCAGAGGCATTTTTTTTCCTGGTTCGTTCAAAACACGCCCCATAATCACAGCTCTATGGAGCAGTATCAGACTAATATTCTGACTAGAATTGAGTAAGACTACATCAGGCTAGTGTTTCACATGGATTTAGTTGAACTTACTTAAAAATCTATGCTATGAAATGGATGTTATAGTTTAAGAGACATTCTGTGTGAGAAAAAAAACAAGCTTGTTTAGCTCGGTCAGTCAAGACAAAACATTTTTCTACTGAGTTGGTCAAAGGAACCTACTTATGTATATTACTGTATTTTTGTGAGGATACCCTTGTTGTGATAAACTTAGTCACATCTGTAAAAATGTGCTATATAAGCTGTCTCGCATATTTTTAGATATGTTGGCTTCCAAGCTCCAAGTGTCCAACAAATAAGATAACAGCAACAACCAAAAAAAAGGAAATAAAAAGGTTTGTGCTACTGTAAAAATGATTCATTTATTTTGAGGCTTGATGCTGTCCTTTTACAGGGTTGTAGTATGAAGAGCAGGGTATCTTAAATTACTATTCATAGATGTCTGCAGAAATTCTTTATGTATTGCACATACATGCATCCGAAGCAGTATGCATGAAGAAGTGCCATATAAATATGCATAATAATGTTCTAAGACTCAACAGGGCATGGATACATTGAACCAAATCCAGACAAAATTGGGCTTAATTGTTTGAATTTTACTTAAACCCCCATTTGTTTGGTTCTCTATAAGTGTGTTGTGTAGATTTCACAGCTATATTGAGAATAATCAGTGCGATATCCATCAGGCCTGCTCTTCTAACCTCTGGCTGGGTCCTTCGGGTGCGTCCAGGAAAGGCCCATGCCATGCACTCACATCTGTAAACATGGGCAGACGAGTAGGCAGCAGTCCATGATGTTATCACCTTGGCATTAGCTGCTGTGCAGATAACAAATGAACATGAAAATGTTAATTAGGTTCAAATTAAGTCCCCCGGATAACCTAATTGGGAGGTCTCTGGCTAATCAAGAGAGGCAAGTACAGGACAATTGATTAGAAAGGCAGATTAGGCCTATGTGGAAACAATGTGTCCCTTTTTAGCATAACTATTTAAAGAGTTACAAAATAATCTATTTCCTATAAAGTTAATGTCTGAAACATTTCTAGGAAGCTTGTATAAAAGCATGTGCAGACTAGATAGCTGTTTAAATGAATCAAACACATCCTCTAACGGAAGAATGTCGTCTAAGACTTCCTTACAACCAATTCTCTATTGGTGATTGTCCATTGTAAACAAAAAGCTTGGAAGCCACTGCTAAATGTTTAGTGAACTATCTACTTTACTTAACTAGTTATTTTCTTCCGTAACTAGCACACTGTACAAAATTGCTGCTAAAATTGGAAAATAATAATTATCTACGCATATGATTTAAACTTAAATTTTAAGCAACTCTAATTACAGTATAACAAGCCATACTAATTATAATATAAATATGACTTGAGTTTCAGATCACAGAACTAAGTCAAGTCTTGCTGTTGCTGAAAGTGTATCTAAACTCAAAGAAAAAGCATTATTTTCGCAAATAGCATAAAAGTTAGCATTTTAGAAGAGGTACAGCCAAGTGCGGATGAAAGGTAAAGTTAAAGGGCAGTGAGTAGGGATGTGGTCAGAATGAGTGAGGGTGACAATGAATTTGACATGACCCAATATAAGTAACTAAATCCCTAATAGGCAATACAATGCTCACCTGAAAAACCTATTGCCCTGAAAGCTTGCAATTCAAACTCCTGACATGCCAAAGTGGTTAGATAGTTTTATGGGGCGTTCAGTTTGTTCTTGGAAGTCGTATTCCACATAAAATTGCGGAATTGTTTTGGTTGTAACAGAGGCTGTAATAGCCATAAATGTTTAATAGAGAACACAAGTGTCCACAATAAGGAAAATGGTACACTATCACCTAAGAGATTACCTCAATCCAAATTCCCAGATATAAGTTTAACCAAATGCACCATTATACCCAAATGTGGGGCTGTGACACACAGGACATTGTAACTGCAGTAGTCACGTTTTATCAAATAGAGGGCAGCGCTATGAAAGTTTAAGGCCAAATGAAACAACTTTAAGCAAAAATGTCAATGTTTTCATAGAAACAAAAATATAGGACCCCTGAAGTGTGATTGACATAGTTCATCTGTGAAAAAAAATTATTTGGAGTTTAGTTACTCAAGTACAACTCAAGTTTAATGTTCAATAGTCCAGTCAAAAGTGCTTTTAACCACAATGCCTGTACAACATTATGTTGTTCATAGCTGCTCCTGACCACAAGGGTCTTGTAAGCTTCTCAACAGATAGCCATGTGTTGAGTGCACCAACATCAAATCCCTTTCAAATACATGATACACTTTGTGATCTTCTGTTGGCTCACTTTGATGACTAATTTTCTGGGCCAAAGGGGCACAGTTACGAGGGAGTATTAGGGCCAGGCTAGAGATTTTTTTTCTTCTATTTTGAGAATAAAGTCGTAAAACTGAGAGAATAAAGTCGCAACGAGAATAGTCATAAAATTACCAGAATAAATTCTTACCATTCTGAGAATAAAGCCATAAAATTATAAGAATAAAGTTGTAAAATTAAGAAGAATACAGTCGCAATGAGAATAGTCATTAAATAACGAGAATAAAGTCATAAGATTATGAGAATAATGTAATAAAATTACGAGAATAAAGCCGTAATATTACAACGATAAGGTCATAAAATTATGAGAATAATTTTTGCAATCATGTGGTGGTTGGAGCTTGAAGCTTTCTTTCTGAAACGGGTTGTTGTATGACTTCATTCTCATAATATACAACTTTATTCTCGTAATGTTAGGACTTTATTCTCATAATGTTGCAACTTTATTCTCATAACGTTAGGACTTTATTCTCAAAATAAAAAAAAATCTCTGACCTGACCTTAATACTCCGTCGTACACAGTAAACTGCATTGTCTATTGGTTTTCTTCTTTCTTCTATATACCGACATGTGTGTGCCTTCTATGAGGCTGCTGTGAAAACTGAATATCTACACATTGACAAAATTGTTTGTAACCCTCGTTTAATGAAAAATAAATAAATAAATGACCACATAAATAAATTGAATCTGGCAAAGGTAATATAAATAAAACTTCTATGAAAATGAAAAAATAAAAGGCAAACCACTGATTTTCAATGATGCTTCAACTATAATGTAAAAAAAAAAAATACACATAAAACAGGCCTGGACAAAAATGATAATACCCTTAACTTAACATTCTGTTGCACAACTTTATCAGGCCATCACTGCTACCAAACGGTTCCTGTTACTGCCAATGCGGCTTTTGCATCTCTCAGTAAATATTTTGATCCAATTATTATGAGCAAAGTACTCCGCTTGTCTCAGGTGTAAAGGATGCCTTTTTCCATGTTACAGTTCCTTCCAAAGAATTTCAAAAGGATTTAGGTCAGGGCTCATGGAAAGTCACATCAGAATAGTCCAACGTTTTCCTATCAGCCATTCCTGGGTGTCTTTAGTTGTGTGTTTTGGATCATCCTGTTGCAAGAAACCAAGAACAACTGGAACCAAGCTTTCTGACACTGGACAGCACATTTCTCTCTAGAATCTCTTGATAGTATAGAGATTTAATTGAACCCTGCAGAGATTCAAGACACCCTGTGTCCAATGAAGCAAATCAGCCCTGTAACATAATATAGCCCTTTCTTTGTTTCACAGTAAGGATAATGTTCTTTTATTGGCATGCTTAATTTTTCTGTCTGTGGACATAGAACTGATTTACCTTTGCAGAAGTTCTAACTTTGTCTCATCTGTCCATAGGACATCCTCTCACAAGCTTTATGGCTTGCCAACATGTACTGTAGTTTGGCAAAATCCAGTCTGGCATTTCTATGATTTGTTTTTAACAACGTTGTACTCCTTAAGTCCAATTTTACTAAGAAAATGGCAGATGGTGCAATCTGACAATGATCTTCCTTGAGCTTGAAGTCCACCTTTAATCTCTTTGGAAGGTTTTCTGGGTTCTTTTGTTACTATTTGATTTATCTATCTTTTATTTGTCATCAATTTTCCTTCTGCAGCCATGTCCCCAGAGGTTTACTATAGTTTTGTGGATCTTACATTTCTGAACAATATGTGGAGCTGTAGTTACAGGAACATAAAGCTGCTTGGAGATGGTTCTATAGCCTTTACCTTTAATATGCTTGATTTCTGTCATCCTGGGAAAACTCTTTCCTTCAACTCCTCAGGTCCATGTTCAGTGTTGAGCATACCTTGTTACTAAACATTACAATGACTACCTATAGCCCAATATATAGGCTCACTGACTGATTAGTAACCTGTGGTGCTAATTAGTGGGTACAGTAGATCTTGATTTAATATGGCCATTTCATCACATTTTCTGGAGGTATCAATATTTTAAATCATTGTGTTAAAGCATGGTTGAAAAGCAATGTCTGACTTTTATTTATTCATATTCATAGAATGTTTATTATTTCTTTTTTAATTCAAGTTATTTCTTTTACTATTACAGTTTATTTTCTTTGATCAAATGAGGGGTACTAACAATCTTGTCTATGTGTGTATGTTTAAAATGTGCTCTAAATGTACACATATCTCTATTGACCAAGCAGGGTCAATAGAGGTATGGATACCTATACAGATGTCAGTAAGATTCCAGAGCCTTATGTTGATAGGCATGAGGAGGTATATTAAGTTTAAACAAAGGCCTACAATTTAAGACTCAAGTCTTCACCTCTGATGCAAAGCAACAATGGAGAGGTCTTGCTAAAATCCACACATATTTCTTGGTTATCATTTTAAAAACATACCATACAGATTTATGAGGCCATACTTCAATTTTTATAATTGCCTTCTGATTTGATATCTTCTCTTTGCGATGAAGGCCAAACTAAATTGAGTTAGTATCTTTATTCTTAGGAAACTCTGATGTTAAACTGCCCTAAACACCTTATCTGTACTTCAGTGATATTTGAACCAAACCTCCCAAGAAAACTCCTTTTCATCTCCTGAGCTCTCTCATGAGCTTCGTAAACTTTGAATGTCTTAAGCAACAACTCTGTAGCTAATAATTTATTTTATGTGTTTTTAACCAAGTTCAGTGTGCATGTACATCAGAAAAGGTAATGCCCCTGCCACCATGTAAGAAGTGTGCAAATGGATTTGACCTTTTGTGGTTCTCACATCTATAAACTATAAGTCAAAATTAGGATAAAAAAGGCTTAAAGCTGTTAAATTTATGACTAATAAGCCTATTCATTATATATTGGTGTATGAAAAATAGGGAGCCTTTTCTCAATAACTCATGTTTACAGAGAATGGTCAGAAAGGAAGAACATACGACTTGTTTGAACAAAAGTGTCTTAGTGATGTCAGATGTTATGTTAAAGAAGAGGAAGCAGAGTGGTTACAGATGAAACATCACTGAATGTGCCACATGTCTAACCTAGAAGCAGATCGGTTAAAGTGGCAGTAGACATGACCAGGTAACACTCCAGTGAATAAGAACAGGAAACTGAGAATATAACGCCCACTGCCTTACCAATGACCAGTTGTAAAAATAATGCCTGGGTCAATAAATCTGCAATAAAGCTGTAAAATACAAATGGGAGATTTAGAATTTGAAATAAACAACAGAAAAACATGATAGACGTGTAATGTTACGTTCACACCACAGGCGAATTTCACAACTGGAGTGAAGGATTCGCATGTTATCTCTGTGTTGAGGGTGGATCTGCAACAAAGCAAAGCGGAGCGAAGCTGAGTGAATTTAGGGAGGCAAACAACACAAATTTGGTGAAGTTGGCAACATGTGATTGCTGTATTACCCATCAATGACGATAAAAACCCTGAGCTTTTGTTTACATTCACACCTCAAAATCCAATCAGGGACTACATGTGGCTGTGAGACAAGCTTTTTTTTTTTATTAAAAATGGAAGATAGAGTAAATAATATTGACAAAAGGCTGAAGTAGGAATGCACTTTAGAGGATGTAAGATGGCTTTTACAATAGGACTGTTTCATGTAGCACAGACGGATGCCTTCTTTTTCCAGCTCCACCAGCATCTACCTGTGCAAGCTTAGCTGATCTTCTGTGGTACTCCTTTCATCTCTCACAGTTAGCCTCTAAATGGTAAATGGCCTGTACTTATATAGCACTTTTTCAATTCAGAGGACTTGACCAAAGCGCTTTACACTACATACAGTCATTCACGCACACAATGATGGTGGAAGCAATA
Source organism: Cyprinodon variegatus (assembly GCF_000732505.1). Taxonomy (NCBI): domain Eukaryota; kingdom Metazoa; phylum Chordata; class Actinopteri; order Cyprinodontiformes; family Cyprinodontidae; genus Cyprinodon; species Cyprinodon variegatus. The sequence goes on from NW_015150786.1 coordinate 218,735, forward strand.
TTGTAGCGATGCTGCCGTACACTGGCACCACCAGTCCGTCTGACCACCATCAGTAGGCAATGCGGGTGAAGTATCTTGCCCAAGGACAAAATGATAGTGAAAGGCAGAGCTGGGGCTTGAACAGACAACCCCCCTTGCAGGGCATACTCCATCTGATGCCACTCTAGAGGCTAGCTCCAGCCAGTTTTAGCCTCTCCTAGCTCTGCCTCCGTGGCTGTCTTCTCCACTGTATTGCTGTCTTATTCCCGGGCAGCCGCAGTCTTTGCCCCTTCTGTAATGTTCTATTTTAATGGTCTAGGTGGTGCTATTCCCTATTGTGGTTCTGTCTCTGGGAATCTGTTGAACCTGGGAGCGCAAAAATATTTGTTCGGCTTTCTAAAGTAAAAATCACTGCCAGTCGCTTTGTACATCCATGTCCGCCATGATGAGATGAAACCAATGTCCAGAAAACTCCATTATGTAGGAAACTTTAGCCCACTGGGCGAATTCGCCTCCTACGTGAAATGCTTTTGCTTTCAAGGTGTGCAAAAGCAAAATGGAAAAGGCTGAGAAAACTTGTTTAACTCATTAGAGTATCAGCTCCTTTAAGAACAAGTTTATATTCTGTATGATTTACCCATATTCCTTTCTGCAAGACACCCATCAGCAGCCCAATCTGCATGATGGATGCATTCAGTTATTTTGTTTTTGAAACTCTGCAGGGAGGTGGAGCAAACAGGATCCAGGAATGCCATCAAATCCTGTGGGAGAGGATATTCTTGATGCGGTCGGCTTCAGTGCTTCAGGTTCCCACAAAGTACTGTCAGATTACTAATCTATGTGAGCCAGTGTTGCTTCTTTGGTGTGGGTCCCTGTCAAGGATATACACAGATAGTTCTGTTTGATCTGGCTTGAGGGAGAGAAAATTAGTGCTTAGAAAAATCCTTGGTAAAACAGTCTGCAGCTTGCTATTATCTCAAAGGAGCGGTACATCATGTGTCGCACTCACTGTGCCTCTTATTTTACATTTTACCCATGCAAAGACCTCAGGGCTGAAGTGATTTAACTCTGTTTTAAAGAAGGAAAGGGTTACACCTGTAACTAATGGAGGAAGTAACAAAGGGAGGCTTACAACATGAATGCTTTCATCTGTCTGCACCTTTTTTGTATCCTGTTGTGGGCCTTAACTTTCTTTTCTGAGACTGAATGTTTTCACTTCCCTTTATGTCTTCAATCTCAATGTCACATACAAAAACAGAAACTAAGTCAGGCTTTGTGTAAGAAGAACAGGGCAATTAAGTACAAACAGTTGGTGCCTTTAAAATGCACATATGGAAACATAGACAATTAGGAAGAGAGCAGGAACAATGGAGCTCTATGGGAGAGCACAGACACAGACAATGTTTGTTATTTCTCTCTCCCTATAGATTTGCATGTCCATGACAAAAAATAAAAAGGCCTCCTTCCATGTTTGCACAGCAAGTACTTTCTAAGTGTTCACTCTCCGACTGTAGTCTTTGTGTGCAGTCTGCGTATGTCTTTGAGTGATTAAAGAATGCAGTCGCCTGTGTAGGAGGCAGCCACTGTTTGTGTAGCACGCTGAGTGAGTCAATTGATGCGCTTCATGCCTAAGATCTAGATCTTTCCACGTGTTCTAGTTCTTTTGACTTGCTCCTCCCTTCCTTTGACATTGCCTCATAATCAGTATGATGAAGGGGTGGGGTGAGCAGAGTTAGGGGAAGGGTTTGGGTGGTTGGGCTCTCCTTGTTTTTTCGTCTCACTCTGTGCACTCTCTGATCTGACCTCTAAGGAGGGGCATGGGACACATCTTTCCCAAGGCAATAGAGTCCACTCTGAGAGGAAGTAGACCTGTCACTACTTCTCCGATTTATCAGCTTCCTGTTAAGATTTATGGTTGTATCAAAGCTTAATCCTTTATATGGGAATCCACTAGTTGCTATGAGGAACAAAACACATGCATGCAACCAAGCTCTTTCAAGCATGGAATGCCCAACTGCACACTGTCTCTGAGAAAAGGAGAAACTCTTTTAGGAAAGACTTAGTTGAGAAATGTAGAGGAAAGACTGAACCCAGAATGTAGTAACAGTAAAGTAATGCCCAAAAGCTCTAAAACATATTTCTTATTTTTTGTTTTGTTTTGTGTGTGTGTGAAATGCTTCAGATTTTACAGGCATAACTTAAAACTATTGTATTTTTTACTGCTTTGTCACCACTTTAAGGTTTTAACTCCTAATGATATGGGATTCATATGATCCAAGCATCTTAGAGAGTGGTGGGGGAGGGGGACCACATCCAGGACAGGTCAGCAGTGACAGGGCAACAAGTCAACGGAAAAAACAGCAAAGAGAACTCATGCATGCTCCATGTGAAAATTAACAACCCATAAAAAGAGATCCTTCCGTTTCCCCACATAGCAGCCCCACAAATTTTATATTATTTTTCATTTGAGAGCTTTGGTAAAAGTAATTTTGTATAGAAAGCTTTAGCACACCCGAAATATACGCTACCTCAAGAGTGTCTAATTTGTCACCAGTGCTTAGTTTGCTTATTATGGCAGCAAGGAAGAGTGTGTGTTGCTGCACACAAGGTAGTTTAGAGATTTGGACAATAGCCTGATGTGAAAATTAGTAGCAAAGAAACATTACAGATTTTCTCCTATCTATTTAGACATTTAGAAAAGGGGTCTTTGAAGAAGGAGAGCTGAATGCAGCCATCAAGCATCAAGACATTGGAGATACTTCTATTTTCTTTGCCTAATATTTGAAGGCCTGAGTAAATTTTGGCATCCTAGAACAGCAATGTCTCCCAATTATTCAGAGTGCATCTAATGATTAACAACACCTTGTTAAGGAGGACATGTAAAAGTAATAATGATGTAGCTCAGGAATCAGTAAAACACACTTATATGATCATGGCCACTAATATTTTACTAATATTTTATACATGCTATACCCAAGAATAAAAAAAAGTCAGTTTGAAAACCACTAAAATGTTCTTCTTCACATCATTTCTCTTTTAATAAAAGTGTTTGTTTGCATTTTTATTTTTTGTACTGCCATGTGCAGCTAAAGTGTTATGACCTCCACCCCTGTAGCTGCTGGTTCTGCAGGTTGTATAATGACTAAAGGAGGTGAACACTCCAAACTTTGCTTCCAGACTAAAAGAATAAAATAAGCTGTTAGGGACTACTTGGGCTAGTACAAGAACACACATAGGCTTAGAGAAACAATGTTGCCTACATGCAAGTCAAGCTTTCAGACAGAGAAAGCTGGATGTCGCTGTACATCTAATATGATCTGCATTTGCAGGAGCATCACCCATGGCTATTTGCTTTGTTCAAGATAAAGTTTATGCCATATTAAAATCGAAGCAACCTTTAGTGTCAGGCATGACTAAAAGAAATAATACCACCATGCTACTGAGGCAGAGAGCTTGGAGATTGTGCTGAACCTACAGGTTGTAGGATTGTATACATGATCCAGCCATACTTGTGATTGCTGCTTTAACGATTAATATATAAACTTTAAGTTAAACAACAATTGAATCTAAAAGACAATGACATCTCCCAATATGATACAAATTGTCAATTAAAGGATGACTGATGTTAGGCAATGAACCCTAATATATCTTAGTTTTTAAAGTCACGTAAAAACATCTTATCAATTTTTTTTTTTTTTTATCTTTAGTACAGCTTTTATTTACCTATTGCCAATGACTATAGAGATCATAGTAATAGGCTTAAGGTTTAAGGAATGCATGGAAAACTGCCTTTATTCATTTTTATTTAGAAAAGAAAATTATATAATTTTAACAATATTGGCTTCAGCTGTTGGCTGCCATTGTACTAACAGCCAAGTTAAAAAAAAAAAAACTCTCTTCAAACGTTGAATTTTACAACCAACAAACTGACATGTTTTTATCACTTGAGTGTCAGACCCACAAAGCATTACAAACCTCAAATGTTCAGTATACAGGCAGAATCCAACACAATGCTGTGTTCAATGGCCTTCAGGAGCTCGGCTTTGGAAAGCCCCACAGCACACTATTCATTTTCACTCTCCTTCTTTTTTGCCAGCCCACTCCACCCGACTATTATGGTGGGGTTGCTCTCCTGGGACCCCCCTAACACAGACTCTAGCTTGAAAACCCCAAGCATGACAGCAGGCTCTATTTCAGCGAGAGAGAGAAAAAAAAGAGAGGGGGGAAGGAAAAGACAAAGAAAAGGAGAGAACCACGTTGTTCCTGGCTGCATCTTCCTGAGTCTGTGACTTACATCCCCTGTGAATGTAAACAAAGCCATGAAAGAGAAAAACAGGGGCAAAGTGAAGAAAGGAAAAACATTTGTTTTGGTTTTTTTTAAATGGGTGCCGATAAAAAGCGGGTGAGATAAAACAGTCCAGAGGAAAAACATGTCTTGGCAAGAGCCATGAGATACGAGTCATCAGCTCATTTATTGCTGCCACCGCCAGACAGCGAGACAGAATACAAACTGGCAATGAGAGTTGGCCTTCACGAGTACTGGCACAGATAGACATTTTTATGTCCCATCAGGGATTTATATTCAGTAGATGCCTTTTTTGAGTTTTAAAAATAATGATTTTGACTTCAAAGTCAAGTACTGTTTATTCTAAGTTACCACAGTTGTTTGTGTTTATAGCCAGGATTTAAACTACTTGAACATTTGCCATCTCACACAGAGAAGTTAATATTGCTGAGATTGAAAGGGAAATACACTTTAATTAAGTTTATGAAGAATCACAAAAAGTGGCAGCAAATAGGTGGCCTTTGTGTGAGCAAAAGCTAAAAGCTTATATAAACTGAACAGAGTAATATTTGTCTTTAGTTACAGATGGTTAAACACAATCACTTAAAATTAAGGAGTGTCTAAAAAAGGCACATAATAAATCAGTGAAACTAAGTGTGACATACAAGATACAAATTTAGTTATAAGAGGAGAGAAAATCATATTTACATTTGTTGTTATTGTTATTATTAGTATGTAAAAAATCTCTTTCAAAGTTAAGTTTTAAACACTTACTTTCCATAAAATTGTGTTAAAAGCTGAATGAAACATACTTCAAAGACTTTTAATCCAAATATCTTCTAATTAATTAAATTACAGACAAGTCTAGTTATATATACCTTGAGTAAATGTATGTATTATTTCCTATTGAAAATAAACAACTTGTCCTCATACACGACTCTGCATAGCTTCATCAAATAGAAATAAAATGGATGGATAGATTTTACTGTAATCAGTATTCAGTAATCATCATAGAGCTCAATAAATAATCTATGACAGAGGCCAGATGTCCTTATTTTTCCTAATTTTAGATTTTTACCCATATCAAAGATAAGATAGAAAAGAGAAAAAGGTGCTGCTGGCTCTTGAATAGAGTTTTCTAGAGTTTTGAATCTGACTGTATATAAAGGTCTTACAAGATTGACTGATTTGTTAATGCATTTTTAGCATCTAACAGGGCTGAACAGTATATTGCTAATTCATGGTTATTACATGATACTAATGGATGCAATATCAACATGTACAAAACTGCCTGATACACTATAAAAAGTATCAAAGTGCCATCTATTTATGATGCTCATTTATTTATTTATGATGCTCATGGTTTCATATATTCTAAAAATATTTTAGTAGGTTAAGTGGAGAGGCAATAATTGTTGAGTAACATAAATTAGATTTTTGCAATGATCTCAAAGCAGAAAGATGGTATCTTTAAAATTTTAGTCCCCCCAAAAAAGCTTTTTCTTTTGTATTTTCACTAAGATTAACAAAGATTTGGGCACACTGCTCATTTCCCAACATTGCATGCTTTAAATCAATGTAATATTGGCCTGTATTGATCTGTATTCAGCCTTCCATCAGGTCTGAACAGCTCCCATTTCCCTTTGAATGAAAAGAATCCCCACAGCATGATGCTGCCACTACCATGTAGGGCAGGCATCCCCAAAGTCAGTCCTCGAGGGCCGATTTCCTGCAGGTTTTAGAGGTTTCCCTGCTTTAGCACAGCTGATTATGATGAGTGAAGTCGAGCAACAGCCTGTTAATCAGCTTTCAATTAAAATCAGCTGTGTTGGAGCAGGGAAACCTCTAAAACCTGCAGGAAATCGGCCCTCTAGGACTGACTTTGGGGATGCCTGATGTAGGGTGAGGTGTTCAGAAGCATTTTCATTGTTTGCTTCCTGCCACATGTTAATTACCGGTAGCCCATTCTTTTTGCAAGCTGGCAAAACATATTACTTTTGTTTGCATAAAACCTCAATAAGATGCATTAATATTTGCTAAAAAGTGACAAATGTTTCATTGGTATGAATCCTTTTGTAAGTTACTGTAACCCATAACTTAAGCTTGTAGACTACTTAACAAAATAAAGCAGTAAATATGTCTGACTAGATAATCTCAAAGATGCAGCCCTAAAATCCGTGGGTTATCAGTTCACATGCTCTGTACACTGCTAATACTGGAAGTTCCTGTCTGCCGATGACACTCGCTTACAATCTGGCCTACTGTCACAACAAAGTGTTGTGTAACCTGTGTGGAACAAAACAGAACCTTATTAAAGGTGTGTATGTCAGAGGGTGGACCTGAACAGAGAACAGGATGCCGGGGACAGATTGATTGGGTGGCGAGAGTAAAAGAGGAAGGAGTTTTATGACCTGTAAGCTCAAGGCTGTTTTCAACATTAGTCCCCTTTACATGTTAGCTACTTTTCACAAATGTTTCATATTCCCTTGTTGAATACCTCAGTCTTTGGAGTGAAACATCATAAACAAAGAAAATTGGAAAAATGGGTGCTTAAAGGTTCTGGGTGTTCTTGGTGTCACAAATACAGGCTTAATAATGGTTCCCAGTAAAAAAAAAAGAAACACAGAAAGGCGTCACGACGAAACCTGCATATACACATAAAACATCTACCGTAACCATGCAAAATATGTTTTTTTTTAATATTCTGACTTGGTGTAGAAACTGAAATGTTGTTTATGATGTCAAAAACAGAGCGCTTACAAATCTGTGCCAAAGGTCCTATTTCTTCTAAACATTCCACATGACTGCAACATTTCAAAACCCGTGGCTACAGTGGCTCATAGCGGTGGAACAAACTGAATGTTGAAAGCATGTACACTTTTAGTTTTGACAGAATGACACACAAACTTTGTTGATCTAGCTTTTGATCACTTTATTCGTGACTTAAGTCTGGCCAAAGTATTTATGGAAAGCTTCCTCCAATTCAGAGAGTTTAATGCTCCGGAGATGAGAAACATCCCTGAGATACATCATGTTTTGGAGAGGGGCCAGTCTCTGAAATCAGAGCAACTTCTTCATGCATCAATATCCTCCATTTATTATACTGTGCTGTTATAGACATGCTGATTATTATATTGTGTAAAAGTCTCCGGCAATCTTTCACTTCTATACAATTTGCTTAGATGGATTACTGAATGGGCAAAGCAGGGACACAACAGCTGATATAACTATTGTCCTATTCAGTTTTTTGTAAACATTTCAGTTGTGTTTATGTTCTCTAATACATCTTTTGCAAAGAAGGTGTTGGGTTAAAATCCAAACCTGTTGACTACCAAAGACGGTGTAGGCAACTGATTTAATCCTCAATCTCCCCAGGTTGTTCGGCCAGAACAATGATGACAGGCGTCAATTGCACTCATGCCACTCTTTATTGAAGTTGTACTGATTGGTATGAGAATTGTTCTTTGTGCTTCTGGTTATGGTTTCAACAAAATACAGAAGTAAATTACAATAAGCATCTTAAGAATATGAGCATATACAATCTACCTAGACAAGAAATGAACAAGCACTGTATACAGAATGCAAATAAAACCATTATTTTAAAGGAATTATAGAGAAATAATGGAGTATATAAACTTAAGAGTTAAAGAGAAAATCAGGGCTATTTGTGTCAATTCTAAACCTAAATACAGTAAATTCCAACAGCACTTAAATGCCTCATTGGATACAAGAGGAAATAACAGGAAATTTAAGCTTTCCAATGGTCAGCATCATCAGCACAGCTTACATAACATGAAGAAAGCGACCAAATTAGAAGCAATTAAGCTACATAAACACATTTTCAAGATATGATGTAAATGATCAAACAAATTAAACAGTTTAATTATGTAACATACAGACAACTTAGAACAGGGAACTCACATTATTTCTTCAATTAACCAGACAATAAAAGAGGAAAATTACAGTCTCATGGATGCATAAACCCTTCTGAGAAGAAGATGTGAAAGTCAACAATTAGAAAAAATGTTGCTGTCATCTGCTGCGAACTAACGAGTGATAACTGAACTGGAGAGAAAAGTGAGATCTGATTGGTTATTGCCTGGTAGCAAAGTTTCATAAACTATTATAGGATAGTGATATATTCAAAGAATTTAGAAACAAAAAAAAAATAAAATAAAATCCTTATGAGCACTTTCCATGCATTTTCCAAAATGAAACATATAAACTAACAGTATATGAGCAACTCTGAGCAGAAAATTAGAGGAGTTAAAAGGTAGAAGATGATGCTTCGATATTTAATAGCCATTTTAACCTCTTCTGGGGGTGTGTGGTACAGTCACATCTGCATGTAGATCCAGTTTATTTAGAGCTTTGATGTGAAACAAAGAAAGATATGAGACAAAGAAAGTAAAATCTGTAAACTTTTGATACAATGGTTATGCTGTTATTTGCCCCTCTTGTGTATGTAAATAAGTCTTGCTTCAAGATGAAAATAAATATACTATAATTTTGGCAAAAGGATTACTCAGAATTTGTCACATTTACACTTAGCTCATAAATAGAGAGTGGAGAGCTTTGTAAGGGACCTTGCTTTAAGAAGCGAAGTACATCACATAGAATCGTGTGAAGCTTTATGACGCCATTTTTCAGAACAGTGGATATATCATCTCTGAAAGGATAAATCATGTTTTTCTTTATGGTAACCCAAAAAACAAGTTTGTGTATGACAGCTGGCTGGAGAACAGCACTAGTCTGACTTTAACGTTTTAATGTAAAGTTTGGTGCATGGCATGGGGGTGTTTTTCAGCAGCGGCCCACGGCTGTTATAACTGAATTAACTTTTATTTTCTGAAACATCCAGAGATTTTGCATAAAGTGGTTCTAGGGCAAAAGTTTGGTGACAACACCTCCAGTGTCCAGGACATGTGTCCAGGACATGAACCTTTACAATTAAAATAGAGTTTAATTGTCATTATATGGAGATTGACAACAGAAGAGACTGCATTAAAACGAGTCCTGAGCGTCTGTCCAGAGCAGCTCCGTGGGATTTCAACCTTGTCCTTTTTTTTTTTTTTTTTTTTTTTTTTTTTTATCAAAGAAAACATGTACCGGTACATCAAAGAAAACATGTAAATCAAAGAAAAGGATCCTTTTCTTTGATTTCTCCAGTGCATTTAACATGCTACACCCTGATTAACTTTGTCAGAAACTCCCAGCAGACCACATTTTCAAACACTGAATAATGAAGTGTCCAATAGAGTATTTAGCAGCACAGTAGCACCACAGGGGACGATACGTACTTGTAGCTTTCCTTTTCACTCCGTACACCTCTGACTTGCAGTACAAAAGTGTACTGTCATCTGCAGCCGTTGAATGCATCAGAGATGGATGTGTACAGGGGGCAAGTGAACAGATTTGTAATTTGGTGTGGAACCAATCATCCGACCCTGGATGTGGACAAAACAATGGAGATTATTGTAGATTTCAAATGAAACAGGAACAAGTCAAGCACTGTTACTATCATGGTAGAGGTAGCGGTGGAGTATAAATACCTTGGTGTTCACCTGGACAACAAACTGGACTGAATGCGAAACTTTGAGGCTGTCTACATGAAGGGACTGAGCAGACTGTGCTTTTTAAGCAAGCTTAGATAGTTCAGTATTTGCATTAAGGTGCAGGATATATTCTATAAGTATATTGTAGAGAGTGTGACATTATCTGTTGGGGGTAGCAGCATCATGTGCCTTGAAGAGGCCTAAAGGCCTAGGAAAGAAGGGTTGCGCTGATCTGAGAACTCCTATAGAAATTCTCGGAATCATTTAACAAAGAAGAATTGTTATTTTGGACAACCCTGATAATCAGTTTCAGATAACTGTTAAATAGCAAAAGAGTGTCTTTAGGCAAAGGCTCCCCCAGATCTCCTTTACAGTAAGTTAACCCTTAAAAAAAAAAAAAACCACAAGAGTCACAACAAAATTAGATGTTCCTTCTGGATAATTGAGGTATTCTTTAACTTAAGTGATTAGTGCAGAAATTATATTTTTCCTCCAGCAGTGCATGGTTGGCTGTTGTTAAACATTTAAAGGAGACAATTTGTTAAGTAATACTGGTAAATGGAAAATAAATTTCTGCAAATATGGTTGGTTTGCTTTAAAGGAAGAATTAAAAAGTATATCGCTTTCTTTTTGACGAATCCTGAAATACCCGTTTTCTTTGCTGTGCTGGTTTAAACTGTCACATATCAGTGAACAAGCCGTGTCAAAGCAACCTTTAATATTTGGATCCACCAGTTATGCGGAGAGAAAACTAATGTAAACAGGTAGATTCACTTTCAACACGACTTGCACTACTACTACTGGATATTTTAGTCCTGCCCTACTCAACCACACAATGGTGTTAGATTTCTTCTTTCCATCTGCTCTCCTACACAGTTCTCCCCCTTATTTCTCTTGCCTAAAGGTTGTGTTCAATGAAACAAACAACAAGCACAAAGAGTGGTCTTTGTACTGGAAATATTTGACACAAGAAAACTTGTAACTTTGTTAGAATAAGCCAGTTCTTGATCATGAGAAACACAGTTAAGATCTTAGATATATCTGAAGGTTATTAGATTTAACTTCAAAGCTTTATGATAATTTTTTATCATTAGGCGTCCTCATTCTTTCACTTAGTCATGTTTCAAGATATTTTTTTGCAGTCTGTTTTTCCAGGATTCTAATTGTAATTCGTTGAACCGCGTTTGCAATTTCATGACCTCTTAACATCTTTATGATTCTCTTAATGGTGGATCTTTACATCTTCAATGAGACGATTCTCCATCAATGCTGATAGTTGCAGTTTCTGAAGGGAAAGTTAAAACACTGCTGCTGTTTCAAAATCTATGTTCTACAAACGCATGTGCAGATTGTGTACCAGTAGGGGAAATCTAAGACCATTGTTCCTTTTTACAGAAAAAGGTTGACGAACAAAAATAGTCGGCAAGGTAACACAGTAGGCCGGGTGAACTTCTAGATACACAGCAGGCTGTATAGTTGTTTTTTTTTTTTGGAACAAATCAGTCTAATGTTGAGTAACTATTTCTGGATGGGTGAGGACTAAACATTTATAATAGAGATTGCTTTTCCAATACTATATCCCTGTCAAATTGTGTCTAAGAGGATATGCAGTTGTTAAACTCAAACTCTGTATTTTTACAGTCATGTAAAGATGGCCCAATAATTACAATCTAATCTCATAGAGAGCAATCCGTTTGTGCTGGTGACAAATCACTCACCTCTATATGTTGGTTGCTTAAAAATTTCTTTGACATTCTGATTAATTTGTCTAAAAATTATCGGACCTCCTGAAGCTTTCTAATTTTATTTGACAGTATATTCTTTAATATAAAAAAAACACACCAGAAGACACTTTAATTTTTCGTTAATTATCTTTGATGCTTCTTTATTTGTATCCATGGTATCTGTATCTCTGAATCCCAGACGTTTATGGGAAATAGAGCAGTAACTAGACCAGAAGTGACCTTTTTGTGAGTTTTTTTGTTGTGACCGAGCCCCCTCAGATGGTTAACAAAGCTTAACATCCACCATTATGTAAACTATTATTTAAAAAGACGGGGAGTAATAGCGTAAATGATTCGAAAAATATTTATGAAAAAGGTAAATGCTTCAAAAAGTCAAGCAGAGAATAAATACATATCAGAGAATAATTTAGGTGGGAAAACCAAAGCTCTAAACCGGGGGCCATTAATGTGGTGACCACAGAAACCAAGGCGATCCCGAGGGCCACATGAGACACCTCTTCTAAAAATAGGACAGCTCACGTGTGAGGGATGTCTTTTATTTAATTATGTTGCTATTCTTTGTCAGTCACACTTATAGACAATTGAAAATAACAATTTCAGAAAAAAAAGATTAAAAAAAGGTTTCTTTTACGTGACATTTAGGTGAACACTTTCAGTTTTCAGTAGCTCTTCATATTACATCATACACCTGAAGTAGCCCTCAGTCTCAAAAAGGTTGGTGACTCCTGATCTAAAAACTAATACTATTGCTCTCAGAACTGCACATATATAAACAATAAAAGCAACACTAGATCAATCATACATGCTCTGAGAAGACCCTGGAGGTTTGTCAGAGAACATTAAACAACAAATAGCATCAAGAATGCAAAGGAACACATAAGGTAGGTGTGGGATAAAGCTGCAGGAAGGTTTAAAGCAAAGATCGGTTACAAAACAATGACCCATGGTTTGGACATCTCCCAAAGCCTGATTAGATCTGTCATCCGTAACCAAACCTTCATGCAACAGTGGTTTCTTCAAAACAACTAAGAGCTATTTTGCAAAGAAGGGCTAAAGGTATAATGTGGAAAGAGATGCAAGGCTAGCAGACAGATCCCTATAAAATATTCGCAGCTACAAAAAAGGTAAGTTTACAAACTAATGGCTCAGGGTGGTTGGATACTAATGCATTCAACACAAAAATTTTCATTAAAGAGGTGTTTTAGGAATCAAAGATAATTTTCCTTTCACTTTGAAAATAGAAACTACTTTGTGTGGCTTTGTTAACTGAAATCTAACATAAAAAACAAACACAACAAACAGTTTAAGCTTGTAACAGGTCAAAATCTAAAATAGGTATGTGGTTCTACAGTTGAGCAAGAAATTTTATGGTATATTTAGCTCAGGTTGTTCATGTGTTTAGTGTCATGTCTGTTAGTCTGACAATAGATAAATCATCAAGTCTTTTATGTTTTTTGGAACATTTTTGTAAACATAAACCCTTTATTTACCAATAGATTTTGTTATCTTACCCCTCGAACAAAAAGGTTCTAAATGGTCAATTAGAATATAACATCCTATCCGTTTTGATATAAGATTCATTAAGTAGTAAATGAATGTAAGCTCTTATAAATAGGAACTTAAGCTTCAAAACTGCTGCCAAACAAACTTGGCTTAGTGAGTTTCTTAATCCAGTGATTAAAACTCTTTATGGCCAAGCTTAAATATGAAAGAGCATGTGCTTGTTCATGCAGATGATTCTACAATGCAAAAATAGGACAATGTTTACCGCATGTGGAAAGGGTTATCTATTATAAAGGAAGTGCGTGTATAATGAAGGAAGCCTTACTGAAAGATAAACACACCACACCTCGTACTGTCTTGTCCAGTCGGATCCTGTCTCACTGAATCAGCCTGACCTGCTGTATCAACAGCAGCTTCATTTCTATGACTTTCTAAAAAGTTCTGTATGCGTCAACAGCATTTATGGCACTTTGAAAGACCACAACCACCCCCATCAAACTATCCCTGACCCCACCCCTTAACAGCAGAATAAAAGTCTTTATTTTGCTGTTACGAATAGAATAGCAAAGGATAGAATAGAAAATCTCTTTATTGCCCCAGAATAGGGAAATTGAGGGGTTTACAGCAGCAAAAAGTTATAGTAGAGGTGGTCACGCATTGTGCACCTTAGTGTATAGAAATAACATGAAATTAAAACAAATTGAGTATTGTACTGTACAGTGTTTTTACAATATAAATACTCTGTATCTGGGGGGAAAAAAAGCTTTAGAGTTTCGGCCCACTCTGCTTCTCTGCATTTTTTATTCAGTCACATTACAGGACCATTTATATGAGACAAAAGACCAGACTTTGACTAGGCCAATACATAACCTCATTTTTTTAGTATTCGAACTATAATCCTGCTGCACAACCACAATTAATGTTAGAAATTGATTGCTGATTGCTAATTGATGCACTATTACCAGCATGTGTGATAGCCTTTTTTTCTGGATTGTGGCGCTATTCTTAAGATAACAGGACATTCTAAAAAAAGGTCTTATTTTATCCCATCATTCTGGGATTATTGAGATGCTTTTTGCTAAGATTAGATAAATCTCATTTTGAGTCAGTGGTATTTGGTCATGGGACTCATCCATGGATCCTTTTTTCCGGCCTCTTTCTTATTGATTACTCATGAACACTGAATTACCCATGATTACCCTGAGGAAAATGAAACCAGCAGGGATTGTTGAGTACAAATGGCAAGGAATAACATTTGTACTTTACAGGGGATGGATGTAAAGTTTCTGCCTGTCCTCTGTTCTTGATTTCCTTTATTTTTGATACAAGGGTATGTTTTTTTAAAAGGTTAAATAAGCAGCAGGTCATATCATTGGTGATATTAACCCCCAAAATAGTGGTGAGTGATAATGATTCAGTAAGGAGTTAACACTTTTTAATGTTTTTTAAGGGGGGCTTTGTAAGCCTTTGCTCCGAATAACTTATTAGAAAACTGCCTTTTGGTTTAACTCCAAAATATTTATGATAAAAGAAATATGTGAGGGGGAGTATATTTCTTTAAAGCAGTGTAAAAACACATGTCAAACTATACGTGTACCATAAAAGCTGAGTTTTCTCCTTTTAATGGGAATAGCTTCTACTAGCAGAAAAAAAAAGATGACATCTGTTCAGCTTATGTCACTAGGTATCATGTGTTCTTGAATTTAATTTGTTAAATAAACAGATAGATGGTGCTTTGGCCTGCAGTCTGGGACGACCTGGACAAAAGACTCCTCTTTGCCAGACAATACTCCTCGCAGGTTATTTCTGGTGCTGTGGTGGAGAAGAAGGATGAAAGAGTGGCCACAAAGGAAAGAATGTGATTCCTGTTGTGGTCTCAGGGAGTCATGGGCAAGTCGAAGTAGGGGTGGGGTGTCTGCCTTTTCACATTTGGTGGCCCCTGGGGGTGCATGAGTCAAGGTCTGTTGAAGAGGAGGGGTGACTGGAGGAGAAAAATTGTTGTTTATAGTCCGGAGTTGGAGGGGTCAGAGGTGTGGGTTACGCTTTAAGAGCACAAGCATACAATAGATGCCACCTCTGTTTAACCCCACAAAACTTTGAGTTTTTTTTTTTTTAAGGATCTTGATTTACCATGTTCACACTTCCCTTAAAGATAATATTAATATCTATTAGAGCAAAAAAAAAAAAAGGAAAAAGAAATGACATAGAAAGTGGTGCACTTGATAAATCAATTTCTTTGGTACGTTTTTTGGAACTCTAATTCAAAAGACGAGTATGTGTGTGGGAGATCTGGTTGTCTCTGAATGTTTACTGTGGGAACTATGTGTTGTGACAGCAGAACTAACTCTTCTAGGCCTTGTTACCATGTACTGTATAATATAAATGATTATCTGACTGTTTTCCTTGCAGTCTGTGTACACATGCCCCATCTTTGGCAGACTCCCATAACCGCTGTCAAGAGGCATTGCCACAGAATCAAGTTTAGCCACCTTCTGTCTGTCTGTGTCTGTATGTCTGTTTTTATAGCCGCAGAGCTGTCACAACACTGCCTTTGCATCATACAACCAGCTGTAATATTCTTCTTAAGAAGCCCCCCAAAATAAGAAGAGGAAAATATTATTTATCTCAGTTAGACATGGTTAGTGTCTAATTCAACTGAAAAAAAATAACTGGTTTACCCTCTTGAGATAATTGTAGCTTAGCTGTACATGTGAATAGTGCTGAATGATAAATTTATTTTATTGTTTACAAATGAATATCTGAAAAGTGCGCTGTACATTTATATTGAGCCCAGTCAGTACTCAGGAACCAGCTTTAGCTGCAACTACAGCTGAGAGCCCATTTTCAGTGTGTCTGAAATGTCTGCAGTGTATGTAAAACAGATTTCAGTCAATAAAGAGAATCAATGTTTAAATCAATGTTTAAATCAAGATGGATCGCTGTCTCTGTCTGTGTTTTGCTAACTCTACTAGGGTGGCTTTTTATGTAGCTCCATCTATTTGTCTTCTAATCAGTTTCCCTATCCCTGCTAAAGAAAAGCACTGATGATGCCCCCATGGCTGTTTTTCCACCATGTGTATGGTGTGTTCAGGGTGATGAACAGTTCCTCAGAGCTCTGGATTTCTGCAGCTTTTCTAGTTTTACCATGGGGCTCTCTGATACTTCCCTAATTATGCTCTAATGCCAGGTCAGACAGTTGAAATGAATACCCATCTAATGGAATATTTACATTTCACCAAAGCCATTACATCCTCAGATAATCAACTGAACGATGCTCCATACATTTTAAAAGCTTAGGAAACTTTGTTATAGCCTTTTCCATAACTGTATCCCTGAACTATAAGGTGTGTGCTGTTTGTTCAATAAGGTTCCCTAACACATCTCTCACCTTTTCATTCGACAGCTGTAGGTGTGTTGATGTTAAATTACATACAGATGGGAGTTAATCTTTGATTAGGTTACGTCTGAAGGCAATGGGTTGCACTGGACTTTAATTAGGTGTAACAAGCAACCCTCTGCAACCCTGCAATGATAACCAGGTAGAGCGTGGATGTAATGACCAGTTTACTTTTACTTTACAATTATGCAATACTTTGTTTTGGCCTGTCATCTCAATTCCAAATAAAACACTGAAGTTTACACAGTAATCTGACTGGAGGTCATCCACTTACTCCTAATGAACCTATCCAAACTCTTCCTCTCATACTTCACCATTAAAAAAAATATTGATGCCACCACAGAGTCAAAGAAGGTATTCAGGAGCATTTC
Source organism: Cyprinodon variegatus (assembly GCF_000732505.1). NCBI lineage: Eukaryota > Metazoa > Chordata > Actinopteri > Cyprinodontiformes > Cyprinodontidae > Cyprinodon > Cyprinodon variegatus. The sequence continues at coordinate 235,570 of NW_015150786.1, forward strand.
CTGCACTCTGAAATATCTCAGTCTCCACAGCAGGTATAGTCTGCTCTGATCTTCCAATAAAGAGCACCAGGGAGGTTTTTCCGTTCTAGTCCAGGGTGGATCTTCCCTGCTGCAGGACATCTTTAATTATTAAAATTTGCTTTTAAAAATAAACCATAACATATCACACATTTTTGATATGCCAAAGTCCAGCAAAATAATACATCAATTCCCTTATAAAAAGCACATCTGTATTTTCTTGTTGCATTGGTGAGAAATAAACAAGACGGCTTTGAAAAATTAAACAGGTTATGATAGGACAAGACTTAGCAAATCTTAAATCTACAGCTGTTTTTTTTACATTAGTTAAAATAAGAAATAAAGAAATTGTCTTAAATTGTCATGTTATAAATTGTTCAGCCCTAAAATAAGCTACAGAGTGGTAAAAAACAAAAAAAGACAAAAGAACCCCAATAAAAGAGACCTTAGCTAAAATAGGAAGATAGAAAAAGAAAACAAAGTGACAGAAGATGGTTTGGCTTTACAGGAATGTGTGAATTTAACTTGAGTAAAAAACGATAAGTGTAATTACACGGGGTTATTTCCAGGTGAGACAACAAACCTATGTCTGCAATTGATCCAAATTGGGCCAAGCCTGTCATTTCTTGGCCCAACTTGTTTTAGATACTGACAGCCTAAATCTGAACCAATCTGGAGACCATTAAAGGATCCGATTGGGGTCCCAGCGCCTGGTATGCATTGCAGAGACTCCTTAGTCTTATGTTAAGCCTTCTTTATTGAAAACAGACAAAATATAAAACCCACCCAGGTGAAAACATACAAAGATAATTAAGGCAAAACGACACATTTTGGGGGGTAATCAAGTTGAAAGTCACAAGTTTTAAAAGTATTACAAATAGTTTGATTAATGAGCAACTCTGAATAGTCTTTTGCAGTAAAAAGAATCATGTGAATTTCATTCTTCCACAGAAGCTGTTTTGAAAGGGTAAAGATTCTGGACATTCCTGCACGTAAAACTTAATTTCTTCCTTATTTTTTCACCTGGATTAAACTCAGAAAATGGCTTGGGCCTTTTAAGCTGTTTAATTTTCTATACCGGGGACCAATTAAGTTTCCTTGGCTTTGACCTCTATCAAGACTACCACAACCATATACTTAAAACACCACCAGTTTTCCTCTAAAGATGATGTGCGCAATTCCATGGAGAATGTGAACAGAGGCCGTGGCGTCATTGCTTTTCACTGTAAATCTGTTTCCAGGTTTTTCTAAAGTAAGTAAATCTGTAAGTACTCCTTGGCACTTGGATCTCTCTCTTGATTGCCCTTTTGACTTTTATCATAATAAATTTATGTTGGGCCCACTTTCACATCATTGCTCCAAGGGTTGTTTCATTTGGACATAGCAGAAGAAATACTTTCTAATCACAAATTTCTAATAGTCTCCTGGCTTTTAGCTCATCCTTTACTTCTTTTTGTCATCCCAACTTTTTCCCCTAGAGCTTCATTTATGGACTAATTTAATTTCTTTGTATGCATAAGTTATTTAAATTTTTACTGACATCTGGTGCTGACATTATCACATCATGCCCCACAGAAACATGAGATCTGAATTTGATATGGTTACATAACTTTAAATAGGCTGTTTTTGCTTATAATTTCTCCTATATAGCGTAAAAAACAAAACAAAACAAAACAAAAACTATCTACTAAGAGGAGTGTGGCTAATTATAACCACAGTGATATAAAAGATAGCTAGTTAATGCAAATGCTGCTATGGCAGTTGTTTCCCTGCAGTTAGTAGGTTTAGGGGCAAATTATATTTTCAAAGAGGGCAACATTATTTTTGACAACCAGCAATAAGCAAACAGAAAAAAAAACTGAGGAGGGTTTTTCTTTTTCACAGCAAGTCTGCTAATACCCATTCAAATCAAACTGTCCTTTAAAGATAGATTGGCTCAAAGCTGTTTTATCAGGAGCAATAAAACATGAGCAACTAGACTTTAAGTACAAGGTTTATTCTAAACAGAGACATAATGTATTTACAGAAAATAATGCCTGCTGCCCTGAAAGTCCTTCTGTGGGACAGTGTTCCAGGAAAATGTCATTAGATACCAATCTAGCAGAAGGACAGGAAATTTGAGATGCTATAACCAAACCAATAAGCCCAGTGGTGATTATTTAACACTCTGACCAAGAAGCAGCTGTCATGGACATTCAGCCAAAAAGACTTTGTGGCTTTAAACCTGAGCACACTCTTTGTGGCGCTGCATGGGTATACCCAGCTGTACCTTTCTATGCATGATTCCAACAATAAAGCAGTTAACTGTCCTGCAACTTCCAGCATACATGGTCCAGGACAACACAGCTAATATTTAACAAGCACAGGTGAAGGGTGTGCATATGTATGAATGTGTTTTATATCTTTAGATAACCTCCTTCTGACCTGGCTCATCCTCTTTTAGTCTTTGTTAGGGCTACAAATCATTTCACAGACTGTTGCACAACACTTTCATACTGTTAAGGAACAGGTTGTGCTGCCAGTGACTCTTACACCAGTACCAAAACATACCCACACCCACTGACTTTCATGTAGGAAAGGAGCTGTTTGAACAGCATTTATAGATTTTAATTCAAATACTGAAACAAATGCACATTTTTAACTGAGAAAAAAAAGAAAAAAACATAACCCACCCAAAATGCACACTCAACCTTCTATGTAATAGCGAGCAGAGAACCACTAGATGGTGCTATTTAACTTAGAAGTTCAGCAGCCTTTTCAAATCTATAGTTTGGTCCTCAGCATTTTTAAACCCTGGACAAGTTGGCAGTCACTTAGAGGCAAAGAATTAGATTAACCTGAAAATCACTCTATTAAGATTTTTTTTTTTTATTAAAATGTTTAAATTATTAATGTATAAATGAAAGTCAGTATTCACAATTTGAACTTAATCCAACCATATACATTTATATTGCTGTTCAATTAATTATTATGATATGTCATTGGGTATATCTAAATAATATGTGTTTGCTGTGTAGATCTGAGATTTTATTTTAAAGCAGCATTTTAAAAAGTTTCAAAATTACATTGTTTACTCTGGGATGTATGTGTATGTCACTTTTCAGAGAGCCCAAAGTGGAAGCTTCTTTGTTATTTGAGTTCTATAAACAATATAAATTCTCAGAAAAATGAGTGCATTGAGACAAACATTTTTTTTTTAAGTTTTCAAACTGAATGAATGTAAAATATGCGCTAAATTTCAAGGACAGCTGTTGTAACCGTCCCAGAGATGAGGTGAAGGAGATTTTTTTTCCTTTTTTGTGTGTGTGAATATTGTGAAAAATATGTCCCATCTAATTATATGGCTGTGAACAAACAAGGACTAATTGATTGTCATTTATACAGAGCGGGCTGAAACTCACACATTCAAAGCACACCACTGAAGTGATATAGCTCCATCTTCTGTCTCAGAAAATACCTGTTTACTCTATGGAATGAGAAAACTTCACAGATAGAACCATTGATTAATCAATCACAGAGGATGCTAAAAAAAAAAAACAAAAAAAAATGAACAACACACACAAAACAGCTTTGTCGATCATGTTAATATTTAGAGCAATTTACACATAAAGGTAGGGAAAAAACTTTTATAGTTACCATTCTTCTAGTTAACATTCAACTGACTATATCTTCTGTTATTTTGTACCAGAATACCACGTGTTGATATTTGTATAAATATAATATCTATACCTTGTGTGAACATTGGGATAGTAGATTCACAACACTGTTAGTACCATCACACCACTTAAAGCATATTATCAATTTATTGGATATTCAACTAACCAGAATCTATAGAACTAGATAAATAAGTTCAGAAGACTTATGATAAATGGTCCAAGACCTGTACTTATATAACACTTCTTCAAGTCAGGAGACTTGACCAAAGCTCTTTACACTACATTCAATCACACATACTCATCCTGCTATACGTAGTGAGGACCATGTGTTGACTCCCTTTGACTTCCATTGATTTTCAGTCATTTTCAACCCTTTCTATGCCCTAACCCTAAAACTAACCCTAAACCTAACCATTACCAATGCATACGTCACCCTCACCCTGACCCAATTGACAACTTACCCATAAACCATTAGCAAAATAGCTTGTGAGGACCAACAAATGGTTCTTACTTAGCAACAACTGGTCCTAAATCTGATGGTGACATTGGAAAAATCGTCCTCACTCTGAGGGCTAGACAGGTCCCTAAGCTAACTGCTAACTAGCTCCACAGGAGGCCCCGTCCAGGAAAGACACAGCCAGGCAGACGAGCACCGAGCCAGCTCCCATGTCAGAGGATGAGAGAGAGCACAGACAGTCACATTAAAAGGAAACGTGACTACACTGAAAAAAAGGCCAAGCTCCAACAATTAAACAGAGAAGTTGATGGCAGCAGCACAGCTGATATTTCTCTCCAGGATGGTGTCACAGCCACACAGGAACAGACAAGATGAAGCTACAATGTTGAGGAAAAGCAGAGAGAGCATAAAGTTAGAGGTTGTACTAACAAATACTGTCAAATAGAGATAGAATGAAGCAGGACGATGAAAAGTGGTCCCTATGTCCTCCAGCTGTCTAGGCCTACAGCAGCATAACTATAGATAGCTCAGGATAACCTGAGCCACTCTAACTATAAGCTTTGTCAAAAACTAATATTTTAAGCCTAGCCTTAAAAGTAGACAGGGTGTCTGCCTCACGGACTAAAACTGGTAGTTGGTTCCACAGGAGAGGAGACTGATAACCAAAAGATATGCCTCCCATTCTACTTTTAGAAATTGTTGGAACCACAGTGTAAACCTGGAGATTAACAGCAAAGTGCTCTGTTAGTAACGTAAGGAACGATCAGATCCCTGATATAAGATATATACTTAAATAAGCTTCTTTTATGTCTGCTTCTGTCTCCTTGAACCCCAGTCGGCCTCGGCAGATGGCCGCTCACACTGAGCCTGGTTCTGCTGGATGTTTCTTCCTGTTAAAAGGGAGTTTTTTTCTCTCCACTGTCGCTACATGCATGCTTGGTGTGAGGGATTGCTGTCAAGTCAATGAATCAATGCAATCAGCTGGTTTTCCTTAGATAGAAAACGTTTGACCAATCTGACTGTATGATCTGACTAAATTTGTAAAGTGCCCTGAGATGACATGTGTTTTGAATTGGCGCTATAGAAATAAACTGAATTGAAAATAAAAGTACCGTTATTGATATTCATGGTCAAATCTCACTGAGTTAAAAGTAAAAAATGCTCATTCAAACACCTACTGGTGTTAAAGTACTTAAGTACTAGCTTTTGGAAAGACATAAGTTTTCAAAAATACATGCATTTGGAGACGATGTTGTTAAAATAACTGTCAAATAGAAAGGCAAAATAACACACAAAACTAGGGAAACTAAATTCCGGCCTGCCACAAAAACAAAACGTGGAAAAATTGCCATAGCTCTCCGTAAAGGTGTGAGCAAAGTGTGCTATAGAAAACTGAAGAAAACACCACAAAGAGAGCTAACCTCAGGAAACATGACAGTGTCTGAACAAAAATTCTAAAAGTCATCAAATCAGAGCTTAAAAAAGAGAAAAGAATACATGATGTAAATATGGAAATGTACTTAACAAAAAACATAATCAAGGAATGCGACACATCATTTCATAACATGCCTGGGTATGTACAGCATTTACAAGTGGAGCCATTTGGTTTGCACATGTATACTGCAACAGGAGTCAGTCAGAGAAAAAAGGCCCCTGTCACATTATACTTTGATGCTACTGGAAATGTGGTATCAAAAGTACCTAGCCAGAACAAAAGAGTGTTATACTATATACTGACACTTCTTGGAGGTGCTCAAAGTTTACCTCCCCTTCCTGTGTGCGAAATGGTAACCAATGACCACTCAGTTCCACAAATAATCTTCTGGCTCATGCAGTTTTTAAGGAAACTGTCACAATATACAAAAGTCAGAGTGCATCAAGTTGAAACAGATTACAGCTGGGCACTTATTCAAAGCGTTCTCCTCTCTTTTAATAAGGAGAGCATCAACATTTACCTTGAAAAGGCATTTGACATCTGTTTAAAAAAAGAAAAGACAGCGAAGGTCCAAATGTTCACTGTGCTTCACATCTTCGCTGCACATGTAATAAAGACTGTTGCACAGTCAGTAGCACGAAAAACCAAAGACAAAGGTTTAAGACAGTTTGCTATATTTGCATTTGCGAGAATGCAAAACAGCAAATTACTGACCACAGCCCTCACAATCTACCGTTTTCATTGCAAAATACACTATAGAGTCCAGAGTCATCTTAAAGTTGTACAGGACTTGATCAAGGAATGCCAAATGCCAGACATCGAACAAACTGTCAAACTTGAAGACTGCCCCTTACGTAATGAAGAAGATGATGAGAAAAGGAAAAAGGCCCACACTATTGTTGGGGGATCACCTTTCACAAGTGCATTTAAGAGGGTGTTTGAGGAGGAGGTAATTACCTGTTTCTGGTAGCATGCTTTTGGGATTATTTAAACTTCGATTGAGTTTTTTCCAAAACAGCTGTTATAGTATGTTCATCAGGGTCTCTTGGTCCGTGTGGGGATTTTGGAGAGTCTGCACTGTATAATCACAGAGCTATTGATAAAAATATGATAGTAATCATTCATAATAAAAAAATTCTAAAAAATAAATAAAGGTGTATTTTTCCAAAACAGCTGTTGTAGTATGATCATCTGGAGTCTCTTGGTCCGTGTGGCGGTTTTGATGTGTCTGCACTGTATAATCACAGAGCTTTTGATTAAAATAGGATGACATTAATACTTAACAATAAAAAATTCTAAAAAATAAGTAAAGTTATCTTTTTCAAAAACAGCTGTTGTGGTCTGTTCATCTGGAGTCCCTTGGTCCGTGTGGTGATTTTTGAGTGTCTGCACTGTATAATCACAGAGTTATTGATTAAAATAAGATAATATTAATTCTTAATAACAAAAAAAATTCTAAACAAAAAGTTTAAGGTGTATTTTTCCAAACCAGCTGTTGTAGTGTGATCACCAAGAGCCCCTTGATGTGTGTGGTGATTTTGGAGTGTCTGCACTGTATAACCAAATAGCTATTGATTAAAATAGGATGATATTAATGCACATGATAAAAGCTGCAGAAGCAGCTGGTTTACATGCAAAGTCAATGGTTGATGCACATCAAAAGGTCTTTGCAGCTTAATGCATCTAAGCAGTTAAAGCAGTGTCTCATCAGCTTCTGAGCATGTAACGTGCTTGAGGCGCTTCACAAGCAGCAGCTGCTGAAGTTGGAAAAATTTTACTTTTGCTGCTAGATATTGTCCTAGATATTGACTTTTAACCCTGGTTTAACCAGGGTTAAAAGTCAATATCTAGGAGAAAGCTATAGAGGCTGTTTCTCTAGGAAAATGAAGGTTTCNTAATACTCGCGCTACTATGGAGCAGAGCCAGACCGAACTTCCCCGAACTCAAACCTTGTGGGCGGGACTAAGTTCGGAATGGCACCCAGGCTAGGTTTATGGTTGAATCTATTACCACAAAGAAACAAGAACTCTGCTTTGAGAATCATCTTACTGAACAACTTCACCACATGGCAACAACTCACAACTTAATGAAATTTGTAAACCTGAAATTATATCTTCCCTAAGTTTTTCAATTTTGTAGAATGTCATGGAAATCTTTTAATCAGTGGTGTCTAAATTCAGTCCTCAAGGTATCTTGCATGTGTTAGGTCTTCTCCTTGGAGGTCGTAACATGATTCCTGACATTAGTGCCAGGAATCATGACAGGTAGTTACCACCTCCTAGGCATGTCAAAGTTCTGCATGTGCCAGCTAATGAGCTACCATTTCCACCTTGGTGTATTGAAAACAAAAGATAGCTAAGGGCCTTTCCACACGTAGCAGGATATCTGGAAAAAACAAGACATTTTTATATGGTTGTGCCTTTCAGCCAGACATAAACGTTAGTTTAGAGTTATACATCCTTTAATTGAATGACCCTAAAAACTCTGGCCAAAGATTGTACAAATGCTCCGCTTGGAACCTGCGTAAAAACATCGGGCCCATCCCATTGTGAGACGAATATTGCTGCCTTGCATCACACATATGCGACCATTGTTCATATACGTGGCCGCATGGTGTATTTAAATAAATGCTCAGTGTTGTATTTGTCCCGGTTAGTGTGGATTATAAAAAAAGTGTGTATGGTATTATATCTAAAGACAACCGGTATGGGGGGTATATGTTCTTTCAAATTCCCTGCTATGTGTGTACATAGTCTAAAATATCCATGATAGCTGTTCTTAACCATGAACGTTAAACTTTGTGTGACCAAAGTTCAACGTGTGGTCAATTGCATTTCAGGAAATAAATATAGCTATAGTGGATTACAAAGCTAAGCTGTGCCAAAAAGAACAAGTAACTTCAAGCCTTCCAGAAATGTAGTGTAGCGGAAAGTGCAATATTTGACTTTGAAATGTAGGGGAGTGAAAGTTAGTAGTTTCCCCTCCCCAAAAATTACTCTAGTAAAGTAAAGATATTCCAAAATGTACTTAAGTACAGTAGTCAAGCCAAAGTACTCGGTTACTTTCCACCACTGAAGATGGCATAAATTTGTTCAAATACAAAGTAGGCTCTGTTATCACATAATTTGGGCATGCAAAACATTTCTTTGACATAAATAATATGTTTTACCACAAAAATTGAGTTGTTCGCCTCAGCACAAAGACTTTTTGCTGCGTGGAATAATGACTAAACTGAGCATTTGCAAAGTGAATCAGGTGAGTGCTAACTTGTTCCTGATTGGAGAATTTGCAAGTCTTACAACAAGAGAAGAGAAGAAATTTGTGATTTGATTTGGAACATTTGTCTCCGGTCGCTTTACAAGGATATGTGTACGTTTTTATCATCTCATTTTTGGAATTTAATATATATATTTTTTTGGCTTTCTTACCCAGAAATATTTGATTTAAGTAGACAAATTCAAATGCTCCTAGGATGATGTCAGTTAAATTAGGCCATCTGGTATAATGAGCCAATAAGATTTAGGTGTTATGGCTCTTTAATTTTTTCAGCCAATGGCTTCACATTATTTTCAGATTGATGGCTTACCTGTACTTGAAAAAAACAAAAGTTTGTTTGATTGGTCAGTTACAACTGTAGTGGGTGGGGCAATGCTTAGCATTTTGTGACAAGAACTGAGGTCAAATCCTATCTGCAAATGATAAGGTAAATAAATCAGTGAAATACTGATGTAGTTCTCATACAAACATTTCGTAATACATACTTTACCACCATGATGCAGATACATTGCAAAATCTTTGTTTAGCTAACTATTTTTTTTATTGAAAAAAAGTTTAGATGGGTGGCTCACTTGACCTTAAGCTAAAATGAGGCATGCATTTAAGGTAAAATTAGCTACCTTTAGAGAAGAATTTCTATGGTTAATTTTTCAAAAATAATTAATGTTTGTATATGAAAATTTCAACAAACCTATTTCATATATATTTATATTTATTTTATAATTTATAATTGTACAGCATCAAAAGTCTTTCACAAAAGACTGGCCAAGAAGGTTATTATTAGCTAAAAAACTGCATAAAGCGGAACCCAGGGCTTGGATTGTGAAAACCTGATGTGATGTCAGCTGCAAAATGTGCAAGGCTGAATACCCAGGTGGTCAGTTAGGGGTTCTAGATGTATGATAACCTGCTCAGCACTCTGGGCCTCAAGGGTATGTCCCATGTATGGAACCTGGACAAGTGTGGTCTCCAAGATGATGATGGGTTCTTCTGTAAAGACTGCCTCTAAAAGCTTTCTATTACAATACCATCAAAAGAGCCCGTCACACAAAAAGCATCAGCAGTTTCACAGTTTTCGCAGAGATTATATTGTAGTGTTACAGTAGTGAGCTCTAGATATTTTTTTCTTGACTAATTCTTCATGATTTTTTTTTTTTCAGTTTTTTAATGTTATAAATTGTTTTTTACTTTATGTTTTTATGTAAGTCGGCATGTAATGATTTCAAAAATGATTTCAAGTTTAAATTAATTTAACTGTTATTTATCAAAAGTATTGTTTTTTTCTTTGAATGGCTCATCTTAGCTTAACGAGTGGCCCACCTTACCTGAATAATCAAAATTTCTTCATTATTGGACACCTGATGTTTTAAAAGCTATAGAACCTGTACAATTACATGTTGTGGCATCAATTTAACAAAGAGATATTAGAAACTGTCCATATAAATCACGGAAACACAATTCTGGGTTTATACTTAGCGTAAGATAACACAGATACTGTCCACATTGAAAAATGTAGGTGTAACTGGAAGCATATTGTTGATATAAATGATTATATGACAAATTTTTGATAAATATTTTGCATCTGTCATGATAACTTCCCATCATTGTGAGTTAAATTGACCACTACATGTTCATACGATTACTTTCCCTCCATACTTCATATGTCTTCATATCTAAAAACTTTCCCCTCCCTCTTTCCAAAAGGTCTTTTCATTGACAGAAATGGTAAGGCAAAAGAAAGGACGCAAAGCTCAGAGAAAAAAACTTATGGGAAAGTGCAGGTGGTTTGCAAGCTGTGGTAGAAACTCTGAAAACTGTGAATATAGAAAATAGAGACACCAGATATATATCAGCAATTTGGTCAGAAATATCTTTGAAATTATTTGGCAAAGATGAAAGTAAAAACCAATATTGGCTGTGGGTCCTATGGACAAACAATCGGAAAAGAGTGAGGTTTTTTTTTGAAAAAGAAAGTCAATCAACTATAACTGAAGAAATCCTAGTGAAAGAAGTAGCTGATGTACAGCATGGTGAGCAGAAAGAAAGTCAAGAAGAAGAAGCAGTGGATGAAAACTAGTGAAAAAAGAGATGAAAAGAAGACACAATGGAAGAAAATAAAAAAACCCAATGGCAAAACATACCAGTGCTATAAAAAAAAAAAAAAATTGTCATCACTGTTAATTTAAAA